>NW_021853430.1:301423-307309 GCF_003651465.1 Formica exsecta
TATATATATATATGATGTAATATCCTATATACTACACATGTACACACATACATATAATTTAAAATGTGACATCTATTTTACACTAGATATTAAAATTCATTTTTAGATTAATAGTAAACCGATGGATACTGTTACTACGGCGCACGAAGCAATGGCAATTTTAAACGATGATACTGTGGACGTGTTAACAATCACGACATTGAAGGGTATTTCGATACCGTCTGCCGCCAGCTCGGAAACAATGGCGCTAGATGGCAGTTTCGCGGAGAAGCAAAAGATGGTAAACAGCTGCTCACAAACTGAGCAAGAGAGAATGATGTTGAAAGCTTCGTCGGACGACTACGAAAGGCGATATTTGGCGACGAATTTTGCCGATCGAAACGTCTATAAAGCCGCAAAATCCGTGAGTGGCGAAAAATCGAGCGGTATCAGCAACGCTTGGGACAACTTCCGGGAGAAGATTGACATAGTACGAGGACGCAAGCATAGTAAGGAGCGCGACGACAACAACAAGAAGAAGGGCCACCGCAATTCTAGTCCAAATACGTTCGAGCAGGAGCAGGACGCGATAGCGGAGCTTGATTCGGTGATCGACAGCTATCACAAGAAGGCGAGCAACAGTAACAACAATAACGGTGTACTGAAACGCAGCAAGCGACGCGGCACAGAGAAGGTTGAGAAGAACGGCGGCACATGGCCGAAGGCGCGTGGTGTGCCCCTCATCCAGAATGGGACCGGTACTATATTGCACCCACGCAAATCGAAAGAACGTTTCCCCCTCAGTGCATTCTTACCGAAATACGATAATTATAATTACAATCGTATCTCCAATCCTATTTCCCTAACCAACTTTTCCAATGTCAATAATCGTCATACCGTTTACAAAGCAGTGGAGACGCCGCTACCGACCTTCACCAAGACCGGACAGCAGCTCTTTAATCAGAAGTCGTCATCGTTCACTCCGGCGGTGCAGTTCAAGGACATCCCGATCGACGGCGGCAGCAAGAAGCCACCGTCGACGGAATTCGAGAGCAGCGCGTCAGAGACTGGACGACTCGGTTCCGCGCTGGCGCCGTCCGAGACTAGCATCGACTTCTCGGTCAAGTCCGGCGGCGTCGGCCGCGATCTCGACTCGTACTTTGCGAACAAACGACCGCAGAAGTATACGACCGGCGGCGGTAGCAGCAGCGATACGCAAGTGACAACGGACACGCTGCAGCACAATCGCGTGCGCTCGCAGCTTTATTCATCGGGTATTGGCGGCTCGTCTACGTCTGCCGCGTCGACCACCAGCGGCCCGGCGTCGCGCCAACAAATGGCACCCGGTAACTTTCCGTTTCCCCCGTATCATCCGTACGCCACATCGTCGCACTCCCATCCGCATTCTACGCAGCACCAGAATCACTCCTTACCCTTGCGGTATCCATCGCCGCCGTCGCTGCCATCCGCGCAGTCCGGCGAATCGATAGGCCTGCCTGACGCACGTACCTACTGTTTCGAGCCCCCGTACAGCCCCGGACCGGGTTTGCAGACCACAGTGACCCCGGTGACCACCTTCAGCCATCTGCACACTCCCTCTGTAGATCTGCACTATCACAAATCGCGCGCACTGACGCTCGGTATACCCTGCGACACCCCCACCTACGGACACGGATACGAAGGCGGTACTTTGCCGGGTCGAAAGGAAGACCAGCGCATCCGAATACCGTCCAACACCAGCGTCACGTCCAAGAGCAGCGTCGGCAAATTGTCCACCGGTAGCATAGAGAGAACGTCGGAGCGAGGCAGTCCGATGCCAACATTTCACGTAGAAGTGTTGAGCCCGGGCACTAGCAGCACTAGTGGGACCGAGAGCAGCAGTGGTACTGTGAGAGGAAGCAGTCAGCATAAACGCGCCAGTATGCCGGATTACTCTTACTCGCAGTCATGTCCGGCGCCCGGCGAACTGCGCAGAGTGCACATAGACAAGTCCGTGGAACCGCTGGGCATTCAGATCTCATGTCTGAATAGTGGCGGTGTGTTTGTCTCTACCGTGTATGAGCACAGCCTGGCAGCGCAGGTCGGCCTGCAGACTGGCGACCAGTTGCTAGAGGTTTGCGGCATCAACATGCGGAGCGCAACCTATCAGCTGGCCGCCAACGTTCTACGTCAATGCGGTAACTCGATTACAATGCTGGTGCAGTATAGTCCGGACAGTGAGTATTGTCTCTTATGCACCAAAGCGAATAATATAATCTTCGTTGAAAGGCGCACTTTAGAATTTCTAGCATGTTTTACGTTAACGGCATGATTTGCGCGCACTTTCTCAATTCCTCTTTTCGTCAATACATTCCGATAATACAAAAACATTCGAATTTTTCAGGATATTTTTCTTCTTTGGCTTTCACGTTATTCGGATTACGTGTCTCATATAAACGGCATTTTTCTTTGCAAGAATACACCGAATTAGAGGCGGGTTCGTCCTCGAGTTCGTCAGAAGCCGCCGATGGAGCCGCGGCCGGAAGTCGCAGCGGTTCACCCACGCCGTGTAACAGTCCGGAAGCGCCGCGAAAGAGCGTGATGGAAACGTTGGAGCCTGAGGTACCGGAACGCGACACTACTACTATTACCATCACCACCACTGCCGCCGCCGCCACAGCCACCGCCATCACTACCGCTGCACCCGTCATGAGTACGCTACGCGTCGAGCGGGACATGCGACCATCCGCCTCATTGGATGTGAGGAGCACGCAAGAACGACAGCGTGAGATGCGACCGTCCGCGTCGCTGGACATCAACATTCGCAAGCCGGAACTACGCAGTGCCGCCACACTAGATCGTTTGAGCCGCGCGCAGTTGCAGCGGCAAACTGCGATGAGAAGTCCCACGCAGGAGGAGCTGAACCGGAAACCACCACCGCCAAGCGGCGAACCTAGATATCTGCTGATCGAAACCAGGAAATGCTCGAATCTCGGTATATCGTTGGTGGGCGGAAATGGCGTCGGTATCTTCGTGCATTCTGTTCAACCGGGTTGTCTTGCCGAGGAAGCCGGCCTATTTACCGGCGATAGAATCCTGGAGTACAACGGTGTGGATCTGAGACAAGCGACCGCTGAGCAAGCCGCCCTCGAGTTGGCTCGACCGGCAGATAAGGTGACGCTAGTCGCCCAATACATGCCCGAGCGGTATAACGAGGTGAAGGACAAACCGGGCGATAGTTTCTACGTGAAAGCGTTGTTCGACCGAACCGGCGAGGTGGGCGATAGCCTGCAACTGCGTTTCAACAAGGACGACATTCTGTATGTGGATAATACTATGTTTAACGGCACGCCGGGCCATTGGCGTGCTTGGATAGTCGATCAGACTGGCCGTAGACAAACTTGCGGGATAATCCCCAGCAAATTTAAGTAAGTTTCATTTTTATACAATCAATATTATGTATAACATTTAAAAAGCATAGATATATGATGGATAACAATTTATTTTAATCGATAAACTGAGAGATGTATGTATATATAATTTATTATTATTATTATTATTATGCAGAGTTGAAGAAGAGTTGCCGTAGCAATACAAGCGCGAGGAGAAGCTTTTTCCGACGGAAGAAGCAGCAACCACGTTCGTCCAGCAGTAGAGACAGTACCAAGGAACTGTCATCGCATCTCACCGGAGTCAACTTGGGATGGTACAGCGATAGCGGGACGTTGAACGAAGATACTCTTCCGGCTAGTTATCAGCGCGTTGAGAGGCTCGATTGTATGTACTATTAACTTACAACCATAATTCTTAATTACGACAATAATCTCACGATATTGTTTGTGCAGTATATCTTTTAGACACATGTGATAATGATGATTTATTATTAATGACAGATCCCACTTTGAGACCTGTGCTGATAATCGGTCCACTAAGCGAATGCGTAGTAACGAAACTTCTGCAGGATTATCCGGCACAGTTTACTAGATGTCTAGCGGAAGCAATGCATTGTTCGCAATCGACTTTGGAGCAAGGCTTGCGCGATTCGCTCTACATAGATTACAGAAAAAAAGGCAGCTACTTTGAATGCACGACTGTACAAGCCGTTAAAGATATATGCGAGAAGGTAAAATATACAAATGTGTATAATTATTGAATAAATGATAATATTATAAATGATAATTTATTTATTTTGTAGTATATAATTGATATAATTGATAGCAATAATAAAAAAGTAATTGATAATATTATTTAATAATGTACAAATCTATATTTATATTTGTTGTAGAATACACACTGTATTTTGGATGTGTCGATGGCTTCCATCGAGAGACTTCACAGACATCAAATTTATCCTATCGTTTTGTTGATAAAATTCAAGGATAGAACACAAATTAAAGAGGTAAAAGATTCCAGATATCCGAGCGACAAAATCAGTACAAAAGCCGCGAAGGAGATGTTTGAGCACGCGCTCAAGATAGAAGCAGAATATAAGCACTACATCTCTGGTAAGCATATTATGTTTCTAATTTTATTTGTATTCTCACATAAGAGAAATGTACACAGTTTATACATATCTTGCTATTCAATAGCATATAGTATAAAGCAGATTAGTTTAATAAATATGTTTTATATTTGATTATTCGCAATATTCTCTTTTTTCAATTTTGATTTTGAATATGTACTATCAATTTATTGAAGCATAATTTACGAAAATCAAATGTTAATATTATGATATAGATTAATAGAAATTTTATAAAGCAAATGGAGATTATGTTTATTACGAAATGTATCAACATATATATTGCGGATGTTTACTGAATTAATAATATTTCAGCCGTGATTCCGGCGGGTGTGAGCGTGGCGTATATATGCACGCAAGTGAAAGCCTCAGTAGATGAGGAGCAAAGCAAAGCGCTGTGGGTTCCTAGAGGGGGTCCCTGACACAAAAGGGGGGGTCCCCACAAGCCGCAGTGGAAGTCAATCTAAATTCCACCAGGGGGCCCTTACGTCGTGCACATATGCAAGAAGATTTGCTACGCAAAATCAATTATATTATTTATGGTCTCTTAATTTTTCGGAGGAGGATGCGACGCAGTTAAGAAATCCTCCGCTTAACGAAGAACTTTTAATTGTGCTAATCGCTCAATTGGTTGTGATAATAAGAGTTTCTACAATCCATTTTGCTTTAGCGCATTTAGTTCGTTAAATTATCGCAGTATGAAACAGGTACGTAGGCGTATATTTCAATTTCTGTCGCATTTCTTTAAGTTGCTACTCCAAACACTAAATTATCATGTCGTGATTTAGTTATGTGGATTTGTCTTGCACTATCCACATCGCTAATCAATATATATATATATATATAGTTCATCCGTATATGTGTGATTATCAGATCTATACTTAAAGTGTATAAATTCATACTGAAAGAGATTATTTTTCCTTCACGTTCTTTCGGAATTGATTTTCTTGAAAAAATAACCAGTGAAACATTATATAATTGGTGCTTGTTTTTTTTTTTTTTTTTTTTTTTTTAAATACTCGCTTGTTACTCATTAGATAAATATACTACGCAATTTATGTTTAATAACCAGTTTGCTTTTCGATCTTTGATCGCGTATAATCAAGCAATGCAACAGGAAATGCAGCTAATGATTCATGAAACCAATAATTCATACGAGACCATAAGTGGATCAGTATAAAAACACTCGTCGTATTATGGCCCGTTAGGAAATTGGTGGATTAATATTGACGAAACATTTGTCGTTTAGAAAATAATTTATACAGCCGTTTCTCGATGGCTATTATATATTATTAATTAACCCCTCAAATCAAAACTAATGTACAAAAAAAGAGAGAAAGAACAAAATTGGTGGAAAATTGATTATCTTATGTAAATCGCTAAAAGCATATATGTATATATAAATATAT
>NW_021853430.1:311237-338341 GCF_003651465.1 Formica exsecta
TCGCTGTTTCCCTCAGGTTCGTATTTTCAATCTTCTCTAACAGTCAGCTTTTATCATCTCTTTCTGTATTACACATGATTTAATTTTTAATTTAATTCTGTCTCTTATTCATTCATTAGTCTTGCTCTTCGAAAACTCTAGCTATCCTTGAAAGTAATATTTTCGCTATAATTTGCCAGGTTCGAACTTCCATCGTGGATACCACTATTCTGCATTGGGACTCATGTAGGTGCGTCTATGATTGGCTTCCTCACATTACCGTGGGTCATGACCTCGGAGTTGTATCCGTTAAGATTCAGGGGCAGCTTGGGCGGTCTTACGACCAGCATCGTGCAAATACTGACGTTCGCCACAATAAAAATGTATCCGGATCTAAATACAATTGTCGGTCTGGAGATTACGATGTGGATATTCGGCGCGGCCGGTCTATTAGGTGCAATCTTCGCCCTAACGATATTGCCGGAGACTCGAGGACGTAGTCTCGACGATATCGAAATGAAGTTCTCCCGCAAGTCGAATAGCTCAACAAACGCTTGCAAGGCTTTTTCCAACGTGTGGTCGCAGCCGAAGAACATTACCCTCAAGCGATTCGTATCGATCTCGGAGGACAAGCAATCGAATATCGTCACGAACGCGTATACTTACGACAACTTCTGTCTGGAGTTGTCGCCAGAAAATCTGGAAAAAAATACCAAAATCCTCGAGAAAGAACCAACTCAGGATCAACGAGTTGTAACCAGTATCGCAATCGAACACGCGTATATTTAATAATAAGAAATTCGAAGAAACTTTTTTTTACATGGAGAAATAATTTGTATGTGATTTTACGATATGTTAAGTTATATATATATATATATATATATCTTTCTCTCTTCTTTGTAGAAAAATCGTATTTACAAATAATATTATGTAAGAACCGTACAGAGATACATGTATCAACTTTCGCGGATTTCTCAATCTATAATTCTTTTCTTTTCTTTAAGAATATAATATATTGTAAGTCGAACTCGTATAACCGCACCGCACGAAACGTTTATATATAAGCTCGTTTAAGAATAGCGTAGTGTAAATTCGCGAAAATTCCAATCTCAAGATGTATGAAAGTAATCGTGCGTATTGTTAAGAGAATTACTCGTTATTAAATATAATAAATGTTAGTTTCTCACTTTCACCGACTTCGCGTTTGGTTATTACAGATATTACAAATCGATATTTACAGTTCAGTGCATAAGAATAGATTATTGAGTGTGCGTCAATTCCATCTTTCCACGTTGACATTTTACTCTCTTATCAATTCCTTAATTTAATAATTCTCTTAACCCCTCAAACACTCATTTAATAAACATTGTACACGCGGCAAAGTGTCTTTCTCTAAATTGTTACATAGTTAAAAAAATAATGTAAAGCAATATACAAAGCTTAAATCATATGAGAGAATTAAAAATTGATGTTATAAACTTGCATAGATTATCAATTACAAATAAGTAACATTTCTTTTCTTTATATATGTAAAAGAAAAAATACTACATTTATGTAAATTGCTAAAAAATACACATATATACATACATATATATATATATATATATATATATATATATATATATATATATATATATATATATATATATATATATATATATATATATATATATATATATATATATATATATATATATATATATATATATATATATATATATATATATATATATATATATATATATATATATATATATATATATATATATATATATATGTATGTATATATGTGTATTTTTTAGCAATTTACATAAATGTAGTATTTTTTCTTTTACATATATAAAGAAAAGAAATGTTACTTATTTGTAATTGATAATCTATGCAAGTTTATAACATCAATTTTTAATTCTCTCATATGATTTAAGCTTTGTATATTGCTTTACATTATTTTTTTAACTATGTAACAATTTAGAGAAAGACACTTTGCCGCGTGTACAATGTTTATTAAATGAGTGTTTGAGGGGTTAAGAGAATTATTAAATTAAGGAATTGATAAGAGAGTAAAATGTCAACGTGGAAAGATGGAATTGACGCACACTCAATAATCTATTCTTATGCACTGAACTGTAAATATCGATTTGTAATATCTGTAATAACCAAACGCGAAGTCGGTGAAAGTGAGAAACTAACATTTATTATATTTAATAACGAGTAATTCTCTTAACAATACGCACGATTACTTTCATACATCTTGAGATTGGAATTTTCGCGAATTTACACTACGCTATTCTTAAACGAGCTTATATATAAACGTTTCGTGCGGTGCGGTTATACGAGTTCGACTTACAATATATTATATTCTTAAAGAAAAGAAAAGAATTATAGATTGAGAAATCCGCGAAAGTTGATACATGTATCTCTGTACGGTTCTTACATAATATTATTTGTAAATACGATTTTTCTACAAAGAAGAGAGAAAGATATATATATATATATATATATAACTTAACATATCGTAAAATCACATACAAATTATTTCTCCATGTAAAAAAAAGTTTCTTCGAATTTCTTATTATTAAATATACGCGTGTTCGATTGCGATACTGGTTACAACTCGTTGATCCTGAGTTGGTTCTTTCTCGAGGATTTTGGTATTTTTTTCCAGATTTTCTGGCGACAACTCCAGACAGAAGTTGTCGTAAGTATACGCGTTCGTGACGATATTCGATTGCTTGTCCTCCGAGATCGATACGAATCGCTTGAGGGTAATGTTCTTCGGCTGCGACCACACGTTGGAAAAAGCCTTGCAAGCGTTTGTTGAGCTATTCGACTTGCGGGAGAACTTCATTTCGATATCGTCGAGACTACGTCCTCGAGTCTCCGGCAATATCGTTAGGGCGAAGATTGCACCTAATAGACCGGCCGCGCCGAATATCCACATCGTAATCTCCAGACCGACAATTGTATTTAGATCCGGATACATTTTTATTGTGGCGTATATATATATATATATGATTTAGGAAATATTTTTAAATCAATATAATTATATAATTTACAATCATTTAGTAAGTATGAGTTAACCGTATCTGTACCTGAACTGTTATTTTTTTCATAATTTGATAGATACGTCCGACTAGTTTGAGGATAGTAATTTGGGCGTAATTTTTTTTACGAGACAAATAAGAATACACATGTGAGGAGGTGTATCCGTAAAATCTATATACGATATACGAAAGGGATGAAACATTTTCTTCTTTGTTTGAAACCTTTTCGACATTACGAGAAATCAGCTTCTCTCATTGCGAATCATCTTCTATAATGCAATTAGAAGCAGTTCAGTACTTGTGATAATACGATATAATAATCATGTACGTGAACGAGGATTTAGAGATATATATCTGTCACGGATCGTATAATGAAAAGTAAGAACAAAGAAATGCTGAGAAACGCGAAAAGCGAGCTTGTTGGTTTTACGCGAAACATTTTGTTTTCCAACGAGACAATATCTAGACATAAGTTAGAAGCGAGACCAAAAACTAAAGGGATACTAACGCTAACTCGTAAGGATTGTGATTAAATTTACTGGTACTGCATTATAATAGCGTGTGTGGCGCATTTAATACAGAGAAGCAATATATATATATATATACTTTTTGATATTTTCAGGGAGAGTACTTGCCCTGTGCAATCAATGTTTTTCTTCAAATGTTTCGCGCGCGTGTAGGACGCGCTTGTGTATTTAAATGTGTATAGGGACCAAGACATTGGTTGATGTCTTTTCAATGAAAAATGAAAAAAGGAATCACACTTTACCGCGAATACAGAAACTTTCAGAGATGGTGAACGTAAAAATTTATATACCAACGAACGATTTTTAAGGAGAAATTTTTCTGGGCGGAGGAGCACGTTTTTTTTTTTACGAGTTTGAGAGTAAAGTATATGACATATATATCATACGTAAAATTGTCTCTTTTAAACTGGGAATTGAATTGCTCTCTCTTTTCGAATAATGTTTATCGTATGGCGAAAACAAAATTTCAGTATGTAAAGATCGAGGAATAATCGGAAACACTCGAGATGCGGATCAAAGGCGGAGAACGAGGAGAACGAAAAAAAAAAAGAAACTTAACGCTGTTATGATTACTCTCTCAATCACAGCACTGTGATACAGATAGCATATTACTCCTTCGATGACATATCAACTTAACAATCCTTTTACATATATACATATACATTATACATTATACATATACGCGATATATATATATAACACACATATTTTGGGCAATATTTATACATACAAATATATATGTTATACACAAATGTGTATACCAATGCACTTTCAATATTTTTCATTTTAAGCACGTGGTTTTTCAATGCAAAAAATTAACTAAATGTATGCGCATATATAACAGAGATATCCGTATCGTATCAGTGATTTTGAGGACAGCTCGAATCCAGCACGAATATGTCATATTAAGCTGCAATGGCTCGCAATTGATCGGTTGTGACTAGCTTAATCGAATCAAGAGCTAATACAGCAATCATTCAATAATCCTTCGCAGTAAGAATTGCAAAAGCTGTTCCATGAGTATTATCTCATAGAGTTCGATTTATTTCTTGCCCTCGTTCACGCTGAGAGCAACAATCGTGAAGCCGCGTTATTATTCTTAATGTGGCTTCGCACATGTCACGACTGATCTTTATTAGTATTCTACGACTTGCCACCTGCCTCGATCGCACTGCAATCGTCGGATATACGATAAATAATAATCAGTGCTGTCTATCGCCGTTGTTTCTATAGCGTCACTATCTCCTCGCCGTACTGTCTATCTGTCCTATCAGTTTATATCGACTTTATATTTACACATATTACCGTAAACAATGGGCAAAATGATACACGTAACTTTCTTTTTTCTCTGTCTTTGTATCTTGAGATGCATGGAGAACATATCGCGAAAAGAGAATTATTCAAATGTCTTAATGATGTTATAAAGAAACTTATTATGTAAAGGTACTACTGATTAGTGATCGAAAAAATATGATGTTTGGATTATTAATTTCTGTTTTGTATTAATCTGATATCTATTATATATTTTCCACATTAATGAACATATACCGTTAATTAATATTTTTGTTAAATATCGCATGTACATATATATATATATATATATATATATATATATATATATATATATGATGTACATGCGATATGTGCGTGTGTGTGTGTGTACACTTACTAAATTATATTAACCATTAGAAATGATGCGTTTTTATTTATAGTATTATTGCTGCAGTCAAAAGAGCAAAGCATTATTTTTCGATTAGAATTTTTTGGAATTAGTAAGGAGAGAAACTTAAGAAATATTGCTGTTTTTATACGAAAGTGGTATATTATTTTGCCCAGTTGCCACGGATTCTTACACTAACAATAAGTGAAAATACTTGTTCGTAGTTTGAAGTGTGATATTAATTAATGCATAATCCGAAGGTTGACACATATATTTAGCATGTTCGTAATTTTTGCGTGAAACTGTTGTTTGTTTACAGTAGGTTCCGGATAAGTTTGGCAGTATGAGGGGAAATTTCAGAGAAACAGTTATTTATTCGGTAACTCCCCTATAACGAATGGGACTGCTCAATTTGCACTTGTGTTTACGCTCAAGCATGCGCGATTAAACTCGCCATCACGTGTCTTGCCCATTATGATATGATATTAGTGTGGGTGAAAATACGTAGAAGAAATATACGGGAAATACTAGGAATGATTAGAGAATACCAAAGTTATCCGAGGCGAACTTATCCGGAGATTATGCTGTACATGAGAAGTTTTTCACGACTATAATATTAACTCAATTATTAAGCGGATATGCAGGGTGCATTCACTTCTCACGTGTCGACATAAAAGATAGCTGTCCTTGGATTAGAAATAAATTGCGAGGTATTACTTGCGTAATGGAAAGAGAAGGATATATATGGTATTGCAATTATATCTAGATATATCATTACTTTTGCAGGCGAAAGTAACGAGAGATGAGACAAAAATTATTAAAGACAGGAATGTTTATGCGCGAGAAGCACAGTATATAACTGGAAAGATTTGTGAGCAAACTTAGGATCTTTTTCGACAATTTTTAGATATCTATTGTGTTGTTTGAGAATTTTTTTCGCTGACATTTTCTAAGGTACAACCATCTTCTGAAACAACACAAATGTTTGATAAGACTCTTTGATTTTTATATTAACCACAGTTATATCCCAGTAACTCAGAATCCCAGTGTGCTGATATATTTCTGTCTTCATCCCTTTTTTTGTAAGCAGAAGAAAGCCAAGAAATCAACTTTTCTTTATGTGTATCCATTTTAATCGTAAATATCGTCGCAAATTATAGAGGAGAAGGAAAGAAGTATGGTCGATTAACTCTGGAGTGTACTTTTTGCAAAAATATTCCACTCCAATTAACTTGGTACGATTGGGGGAAAGATACGGGGTTCGTGCTACGTAAAGTATCATCACGTTATTGGTAATTAATAACAGTGATCGGTAATCCGAGAAACGATGATAACAATAAGAGTGAAACATCGCAGCCGCGCAAAATCTCGATAACGAGATGTCACTTTTTTTGCCGACCTTGTTATTACATAGATGAAGGAATGTAATAAAATTTTGAACAACTGCTCACACATATCGTCGAAGTTACGACGAGTTCATCGTTCCTGCTAATGTTTATAAATTATTATCCAATCTTCTCGACGCGTATTTCACAGATAGCATAGTTGATAGCAACGTATATATCTACAGTTATGAGATTTTATATTAAAAATAATGGACTTATATACGCGAGTTACTAGAATTCGACATTATTATAACGATGATATAAAAAAGTTTCGCTTTCTTATGATAAATGCCAAATTAAAAAAAAAAATATTGCGCATTTTTCTGAAAGCGAACATATAAATTATATAATAACGATATAAACGATAATGATAAAGTATATGGAGCATTTACATAATTCGTTTATATATGCAAAAATATTATTAAAGAGTTTTTGCTTCATAATAAAATAAGTGATCTATTTAGGTACAAAGTATATTCACAAAAAAAAAAATGCAAATTATAAATTTTTATGTTAATGCATGCAAAAAATTTTAATTATTTAGTTTTGGTAAATTAATATCATATATGTGTGCAATATAATTAAAAAATATTTTTTGCGTTTGTATTGAAAAGTTTTCAAAAAGAGTTTCTCATTATCCAATTAATGAATATATTTTTAAGGTTGAGGGTATATTCAAATTAATGTATACGTTATTGGGAAAGATTAAATTTGTAAAGATATATACACACTATGCGTCATGTCAATATATACATAAAATAGCAACAAATAACATAAAATATTCTTATATGGATCTCAAATGGAGCAATGACACGCAAGCCGATATTTAAAACTTACATATATATATAAATATTTGACGTTACGTATAGTGTGTAATAATTTCTTAAAAAGACGTTTTATCGCGCGTCTCTCTTTGGCTTTTTGAAGAGAAATCTGAATAAAGCGATTATTCAGTTTGCGATCAATCAACAAATGATTTTTATAACTGCGAAAGTGATGTATGTAACATAATTTCAAGAAACTTTTCATTATTAATTCTATTGGCTGGATAAGAGTAAAGACGTCAAATAATAGGCAGCTCGATAATACGTAAGCAATTTATAGAACTCGTCAAAAAAGTGCAATGATCAATATGCATTATACGAATGCGAACACACAGTACGAACAGAGATTTGTGATTGTGCCAAGAAATAGAGATATTTTTTATACAAATTGGTTATATAGTCTTCCGCAGAGTGTGACGTTGCAACTCTTGATGGAATGCGAAATTAGTGTGTAGACAATCTGACTATAAAAGTAAACTGTTTCGCGCTGATGCATACAGCGAAGAAGAAATTGGACGTACTTGAGATATCGAACGGGATATTTTGTCCCAATTAAATATTATACGTCGAAAATGAAACGTCTTTCTCTCATTAGAATTATAGAATCGCGTCTTCCCCTCTTTGACTTCTCTTCTGCCATATTTCTAATAAAAAAATAAAAAAAAGAACGAAAATTTTTCATACAATATAACAGTGATTTTATTTTATGAATTTGATTGTCTTATATTGTTACTCACATTTTACATTCTATTATTTCCTTAAATTATTATTACTATTTTTTTTTTTTTTTTAAAGAGTCGGATGAGCAACTTTCGGCATAAATTCAAAAGTAAGAGGCTTAAATGGCTCCCTTTTATTATGCATAATTAATACGATATTCTCTGTTAAACTCTAACACAAGAAGAGCATTGACGAGTGAGATGTACTTTTCGAAGACGTTTTATTTTCATCTTCCTGCAATAGTTTTGATACCAAATGTTTTAGCTGGTATTTATATAAATATACACACATCTCTTTACTACTATATGATGCGTTATTACACGATTACACATACGTAAAAACGCGTATATTCTATGCGTAAATATTACAGAATGTTGCGTATTGATCGAATACGAAATATCCTGTATATGTACTATATATAATATGTACATATATACATATATATTACGACGGGATACGAATAATCAGACGTTTATAATACCATGTAATGAATGTGTATGACAAGATATATATATAATATAATCGGTATTATTGTATTCACCGCGCCACCCGCTAATGCCCGAAACAGAAAAAAGTATTAACGTTTTCAAGATCGTTACTGTTTGTGAACCTTCTTCTTTGTAAGACACATAACGTTGTCAGAGATATGTAAAGGAAGTAAGAAAAATAAAGTCAGATATACATATAACGAAACGAGCATACTATTTTATTTTATTTCGGGTTAATTCACGCACCAGTGTGCGCATGACTTCTATTGATTAATTATTATTAATATAACTTAAGTGTAAGTTGTGAGAATAGATCAACCATTATTAATAATTTAAGTTTATAAATTACGAGAATATTTATTAAATAATGCACAAATAACGATTACGAAAATAGAAAAATATGAGTGGTATAAAAATGGTGTATTTTATTCACGAGCCTTATTTGTACTACAACAATTATATTAAGAATATATATAGTATTATAGCGCTAAGTATTTTTAGCTTATTGTTAGCGCTGTGACGCGCGAATGCACGAAATAAATACATGTACATGATCTTAAAATCTCAAAAAGTATATCGATTAGTATAACATTTGCCAAAGAGTATATAAGAGTATTATTTTATTCATTTAAATTACTTTAATATATACGCACTTTCTCCTCTATTACACACATTTGATATCATTCTAAATATACGATAATCGTGTTAAAAGATAAAGTCTATATATACTTTCAAACCAGCGAATATATTCCAATGATTTAAATTATATATATACACATATATATATATTGTTTTCTTTTCATGAACTAATACTTCTTTTCATGAATAAAAATTTATATGAATGATTATAATGATGAATTTATATGAATGATTCAAACAAGGATGATTTTATTTTTATTTTATTTTATTATTTTTTATCGTATATTGTGTTTGCAAAAATAGCTGTCGGATTAAAGCGAAATCTTGCACAAATCACTTTGATAGATTATAATAAATGAAAATGTACTAACAACAAAAAAAAAGAAAATTTTTTTATCTATCATGCGCACATATGTATAAGAGCATGAATTTTCTTTTGTTAGAATTTAATCGTACTTTTCTCGGATGATATTCTTTCGTTTACAAATATCATTGTTCTAGTTTATTTTACTATAACATAGTAAATAATATGAACGATACATAAATATGCTTTTCATAAATATTTATAAATATGCAAAAAAATCTTACATAAACACATATAAACATATATACTTTGCATATAAAACTTCAATATATGAAAAATATTTGGTACATGTAAAAAAAATTAAAGATATTTCAACAAAAGGTTAACAGTAATAAATATTAACAATCTCTAAATTGAATTGAATGGAGAGAAGATTCTTCCAATTAGAGAATTGATTTGTACTGCATTTTTTAGAATTTTGCATACGATTTTATCTAGCGGGACGTTCTCACACTTACGCTGTGTTATTTGGCGATCAGCCAGCGAGAAAACAATTGGATCACTGATAACGGTCCCGCGTTGATGGTTGCACCTTGATTCGTCGCTTGCGCGAGGTGCGTGGTGAACGCGATGTCACTCGAAACTCTAATGGTAGATCGTAACAGCGGCAGACACAGCAGCTGGGAAACTTGAACCAATCGCTGAAGATTCCGCGACATTCGTTGTTGGGATCGTAAGCCAGCAGCCGGTGCAGCCGATACTGCTGTTCGCATCTGCATCCGTCACGACAGTACATTTGCTTGTTCTCGTGCCTACAATCGACAATCGGAAATTCAAGGGACAGAAAAATAAAAAATGAATGAGAAGTAAGAATTCGATGAAGAATGGACAAAACACTTGCTGAAAAGTTTTTCTCTAGTACTAAAATACTTTATTCATAGATCAGAAGTAGATGATTCAGTCTAAGGGGTAAAACATTTTATTATTTAGTCATTTTAAATCTTATTTGAGATTTTAAGCATTTTAAAACCGTGTTTGTCGATCTAGATGTATAATCCTGGCATATCATACACAAGATTCTTTTTTACATTTTTAGGCAGTTTAAAATCATTTTAAGTAGCTGACAAATAATATTTTTTATGGATTTATTTTTTGTTTCTAATATTTCCAAGAACGATGACACTTACGTGCACTTCTCCCAATGTACGTACTGCTCGAAGGGATAGAGATTGAGAAGAGCTAAGACTTCGCCACGAGTATTGTTGGCCCAAAATGGTGCTACTACTTCTTCCTTGACGGGGCAAGCATTTCTACACAAATAGTAAAAGTTAGCGATTAGATGAATTTACGTCCTTGTAAGTCTCTCATATTTAATATTAATTATATATTATTTCTAGTTTGATCTTTTTTTTCCCCACTTCTCTAAAAACTTTGTTAATTGCGTTATATGTAATTTTTGATATATAATTTCTTCTCTTTAAAAATCTAAATAAATTTTTATATAAAAATCTTTTTATAAAAATTTAATTAAAATTTCTTTAAATAAAAAAATATATATTTTATTTTAATTCTTTGTTTAATTTAATAAGCTAGAATTTTTATTATAAGAATGAATAAGTATGTGGAATTATTATACTCACACTCCTCTAAGCTTCAAGACTGGTTGCTCGTGATGATCCTTCGCAGCGACGTCCTGATAAAGTTGTCCACTGACACTTGCCGATGACTCGGCCACGCTCGATGGTCGATACTCGGGACGCGGTCTAAACTGTTGTTGGTCGTGGCTTGCTGCAGCTATTATTTCTTCGTGTACGGTTGTCTTCGTAGCAGCGTCAAGTACCTCCGCTTCCTCATCTCGATCGACTAGCGATTCCGTGGAGACGAAGACACTCGTCGTCGTCGTTTCGGCCAATTCCAAAGTCGTATCCTCCTTGATCGTTGTTTCTTCTGAATGTGCTATCACTTCTCCAAGTTCTTCCAGATCCTCATCGATCCTATCGTTCTGCCCGGGAATCTCGTTAATACTAAAATTCTGTTCTCTGACGATTTGAGCCACAGTGATGCTCGGCAACGCCGTCGTCGTCGTGTTATTCACCGCAACATCACTATCATCAGCTATCTCGACAGTGGTGTTTGAAAACGTTGGAGAAATTGATGTTACGAGAGATTGAATCTTGATCTCTTCCTGTTTCTCGTCCATGTTCGTTACAGTGGTGTTAGACACAGGCGTTGTGGAGGATGATGTATGCGTATCGAAAGTCGTGGCACTGGTCGTGGTCGACGTTGAAGATAAAGTCGAAGAGAGAATCTTCGTGCTCGAGGCAGTCGAACTGGTGGTCCGTTCAGTAGGCCTGAAGTGCGGCCTGGTGTATTCGCTGAGCTTCGGAAATTTGTTCAGTCGACGGGATTTGGCGACGGGATCGTTGAAAGAGCGGCTGGTGAATCCGCGACTCTCGTCCTCGTCTGCATTAAGCTTCGACTGAATGTCGTCGATCAGTTCGTAATCGTCTTCATATTGGAATTGTCTGAAAAGCACAGCACGCGATATGATAATTTATACTCATTCCCACAAGATAAATTAAAAAAAGAACTTTAAATATATTAAAGTAATTCAGAAATATTTAAAAATGGGAAAAAGAACTAGTAATAAAATATTGTCGAAAGAAATTGTAAGACAAAGGAAACCTACTTTATATCATCGGCGAAATGATGATGGTACTCGTCGTACTTGAATTCAATATCATTCTTCTCGAATTCCGCTCGGAGAATATTGATATAACTCTCGTCGCCGTACATGCGTCTCATCAATCCCTGATTCTCTTGCACGAATCGACGTACTGCGTGCCTGTAAATGAGCAACAGGGCATAATCTTGGTCAAATTGATAAATAACGCAGATTTTCCCTTACATAAAAGTCTAACTAATGTGAAAATTATATCATATATCTTGTTCCAAGTAATAACAAAGACAATACGAGTAATATGACAACAATATATAGAACATTAATGTTTAAAAAATAGAATCAACGTATTTCATGAAATGTTGTAATTTAAGATCATATATTTTTTGTACTTCCATGTACAGAATTTTCTTCTTTTCTCTTACTTCTCTACTTTAACTTATACGGGACTGACAAAATAAAAACAGAATTAATTACTCGAAATTAAGATATGTTAAAGTTATATTTTATGTTCGAAATAGAGAAATGTGTGATTGTGGAAAAAAGAGGATTAAAAAATTTTAAAATTAACCGTGTTGCTTTCGAATTTTAGATTTCAATTCTAAATTAGATATTTATTTGCTCAATCCTAATTTTACTTTTGGACAACATGTGATGCTGAAACTTTCGCCACATTACCGAGCGCGCGGACGCATACACACGAGCGTACAAATGTCGGACGGGCGAAAGTTGAAAGAATATCAATCATTAGGAGCGGAAGAGACGTATACGCAAATGGACATAGTACCAAGGGTATGTGCTACCGGCGATCGTGCACCAATTCTGTCGGCGAAAGTCACAGGGTAGATCCTCATGGTGCGCGCGTCCAGCGCGCGAATACGGCTTGCTACAGGCCGAAGACGCGTCGTATCCGAACGTGCTCGGCCCGCCACCGCTGCCTTGACATTTCGTCAACTGCAATGCAATGACCTGCAACAAAAATGGTCAAATACCTTACTGTGTAATTGAATCTATTTTTATTGAATGATTTTATAACTTGAAATCAAGAAGGCCAATTAACGAGCTACCGCGGTTGACAATATGTGTGCGTTTATTAATTATATTATAATATCATATGTGCTAAATCCAGACGTTTCGATCTCCAGATTTGAGATCTTTCTCAGTGGCGAAAAAACGCAATATAAATTAAAACTCGAAAAATTCATCGCAGTTTAAAAATAAAAAAAGTAACTCGAATGTAAACAAAAAGATTAAAGTGACATATCGGGCCAGTGTAGAAATTAAAGTAAAAACTTTATTAGACAAGCTAAACGATTTTATTTGTGCGTTTGTTTTCTCTTCTTAATAAAAATTAATGTCGATTAATAAAACTAAATCCATTAAATTGATTAATAAACAAATTGATACTTGAAAAAAGATGAGTAAAGATTCTAATATGTGATTAAAGAAGCTTTCGGTTCTGTTGAACCAGAGATCGACATTAAGAGATCGTTGAACCTCTTCCAGTTTTTTTATCTTTATCTGTTCACTTTAATCCTTGGAAGAAAAAAAGATTGAAAAAATAAAGAAAAAAAGTTCGAATTGAAATTCACACGTTATAATAAGTTTGTTTCATATTTCACACAGATTTGATAATTATTTAAATGACTAAGCGGAATTAATTAGAAATAATGATAGGCGTAGAATCAAATGACAATTAAAACCAAACAACCTATAAATCAATCAATCCCATAGAAACGAATACCTCTCATCTTCTTTCGATTCATCCATCTCTTACAAGCAAATTAACACGCGACGAAAACACTTTGTTCACTTATTTTCACAGAAAAGGGAGGGAATAGAGTTGAGAGAGCTGAAACAGGAGCTCACCTGAAAGACGAAGGGCGCGATCGCTCTCATAACTCGCTGGTCCAGCGGCTGGACCCGCGGTTGAACCGTGACAATCGACGACTCGAATCTTCCTCGCAAGGTCTCGGCTACGTCACCCTGCTACGCGCGAGGAACGACAACAACAACGGCGGCGGCTGTCGATCTCATTGACGGCTTCGATGACGAAGGTGCGGCGCGGCAGAAGGTGCGAAAGGCGCGCGGCTACATGACAGACGACAACACGCATCTACCTATCTACCCACCGTGCGCAAGCAGGCCGCTTTCATTACTGTCCGTAATCAGCCGCGGTCCGGTCCGGTCGTCCGCCCATACGACCCGTACCAATGCTTCTCACGTGGAAGAAAAAGTGTAGCCCACCGCGTACGGGAGAGAAGATGCTATACGGTAAGCAGTGGCGGCCGATCATCTCGCCTCGCCCACGTCCTGATTCCAGTGGTTTCCGGTCGGACAGAAGAGTAGACGAAGCGACCAGAAGACAGCAAGCGTCCGATACTCCTGTTTAGATAATTTACGAAATAGAATTAAATGTTTAAATAGCATCAGGGCGATGATATGTAATCTTTTTAGAAACATTGAATCGCATATTTTACAAATTCCAAATGGAAGATGATGAATATTTTCGACCCATAGAGTAGGAAATCATCTCTTTGATAGAGCTTGGTGTAATCTTTATGTAAAATCGACTAATATACATTTTACACACAGACCCTACTGAATACTCGGCCCTGGACGAAAGGAGAGTCCAGGGGAAAGACGCAAAACGAAGAGAAGACGAAGGTGGAGAACCGAGAGAGCGCGACTTCGCCGAGAGTAGGTCACGCCGACGGATACCGTTATAGTTGCCGTCGTTGATCTGTGTCACGAGGACCCCGCCAGTGACGTAGCCTGGGTTGCGACGTTACTCCTGAACACGAAGAAAGATTCGTATTCTTGCCCAGGAGAGAAACACTCGTCCCCTTCCCTCCTCCTGCCAATATTTTAAAAACTCCAATCTCAAAATCGCGCGCGCGTGTTTATCATGAACTCGCGCTGCTTTTAAATTTCCGTTACCGGAATACCTGAAGAGACAATACGGTTTCTCATCGATATAGCTCCACGTGGTATCTCATCCACGTCGAGGAGATGAATCTCTCGAGCGTGGATCGTCATCGCATAAATCGCGTGGTCGACACATGGTCATTGCTTTTCAGGAAAAGTCAACAGCTACGCCGATGAGCGCGTATATTTACAAAAAGACGCTCGGAGAGACGGTCGTGTAAATGGCGATTTAAAGTTTACAGCGAGACTCGCGCCGCGCGCGGTCTACTAACCTCGAAAGCACTGTCACTGCATCAATAAGTGACTCTTTCACTGAATTTTCTCGCTTATGAAGGCGCCGGCGATGCTCTGGAGCCTTTCGTCAGTATATCTTCTCTCATGGATGTTTCGCTTTTGAACGAACGGCATATTGACGCATTTTTGGGGAATTCGGAGACAAAGCTTCTCTTTCTGAGTTCGCAATCGTCTCCGTGCAGTTTAGAAAAGATTTAGCAGAGTTTTCTTTTTTCTTCTAAATACTGCGATGCAATTATATCATCTTCGCAAACTCGATCCGCTAATTACAATCGATTAATGGTAACGCGATCGCGGTTGAAGATGATAACGGCATTCCGTTAGCTTCGAATAGCATTGAATTATTGGAGCGTCGTTTTGCACGATTGCTGGTTGGTAAAATACCAGTTTGCTGGGATGCAAGGAACGCTGCTTCATACATGCTACTATATGTCTTCTCTCTTTCGTCTTTCGAAGCAAAAGGAAAGCTAGTCGCTAGTCATCGAGGCATCGTCTTGCAGTAACGCCCTGCTACAAACACACGAGCGTGCGTGTCAGTCGCTTTATAGAAAGGATATTACTCTAAAATTCTCTTTCTCCTTTACCTAAAAAAATAAAGAGTATTCTTAAACAAAATAAATCGATTGGTAAATCAAACTTAGAATGAAACCAAAATTAAATGAAAATTGAGAAGTGACTTGCTCGATCAAAATCAATCAAAAACATATATATATTAACGAGTCAAAGAGAAACAAATAGATGACAAAATTACTCAGTAAAGATGGATCGAATAGAGTAGAATTTCAATCCTAAGTGTATTTTTAAAAATGTATACAATATTAAAAATGGAAATTTGTCAAGTATACAAAATAAAGAGACTATCAATTTCCTCAATGTTAATACGACCAGAGTCATCTATATCGATTCTTTGCAACTCGCAAAGCAAAATAAACTTATCTTAAAATTTGTCAAGTATACAAAATAAAGAGACTTTATCAATTTCCTCAATGTTGTGGTAGCGTTATAGTTAAATCACTAGACTTTCCTTTTTACATCTATATCGATTCTTTGCAACTCGCAAAGCAAAATAAACTTATCTTCAGATGATAAATAAATTAGTTACCATTCTCGTTAGATAACATTGCAATCATTTTCTGAAGATTTTAATTTTCGATATTATCGTAATATATATTCTCTTGGAGGTTCGCTTTGCGACCAATAGAGCACGCTTAAGTCGAATTTTTAGAGATCAGTTTTGCACTGATTTTTCGCTTCAAGATACCTCAGGTCGAGCTCGACGTATAAATCACTATGGAAACGACAATTTGCGAGCTTCTCCTTCCCCTTCGCTTTCCATGACCTAGCGCTCTCTTTCTCTCTCTTTCTTTCTCTCCCTCGCTATCCCTCTTCTTCTCTATTTGCAACCGTCTTTAGAATCTTACCTCTCGACAGCGGTGCTCCGATTTTTCCTGTCAAACTCAAGTTTCGAAGTCATGATATATATTCTCGGGATTCTATAATCTATAATCTAATCACTCTCTCTAGAAAATATTCTAATTTAAAGATATCAATTTTTATCTAATCCAAAAAAAAAATAATTAATTTAAATCATTTTTAATCGATAATTGCGATTTTTCTTTTACACGAGAAATTGTTCTACATTGACTACGTGTCTTTTTTTGTGCGTTTCTTGTAAATTAAAGATTTTGGAATATTTCATCCACATAAAATGTTTGGGATTCATAATTATACGAGAGAATAAGTTTTTTATTTACGAAAACTGCCGTTGTGTCCTACTTTACGTCCGTAGCATTTTCCTGGATTAACGTCTACCTGTGTATTGCCTTTCTTTCCTTTCTTGTTATCACGAGAATTTTCTCGGTTTCTAGTGGCCCCCTTTAGAGTCCCAAGCGGTTCGCAACCGAATCTAGAAATTAAAATATTCGTGTATGATATTCATCACGTGATTTGTGATAATAAAATAATATTCAAGATGCAAAGCGTATTTAAAGTACGAGAAATAAACAATGCAATTTTTTGAGATATTTGAATTGTCTGAAAAGCACGAAATTGGAAATAAAAATTAGAAAATAAAAGACAAGACACA
Source organism: Formica exsecta (assembly GCF_003651465.1). Taxonomy (NCBI): domain Eukaryota; kingdom Metazoa; phylum Arthropoda; class Insecta; order Hymenoptera; family Formicidae; genus Formica; species Formica exsecta. Next base: position 328,796 of record NW_021853430.1, read on the forward strand.
TTCGTAGTTATATTTTTAAGATTGAAAATTCAACCGATTGAAATTATAACTATATTATTATTTGGATCTCTAGTCAAAAATAAAAGTGCAAACCTCTGTATTATTTGAATACGAATTGACAAAGTGACGGCGCATCTCCTTGGACGAATCACCGCTGCGATGGCTTTTCTCTCAGGATGCTGTGGGAGAAAGATAAAAAGAGATGAAGTTCAAGGTCACGCTCGCTATTGCGCAATACAATCGACATCCTATACCTGAGAATTCGCCAATATAAAACGTCATATTCGAACATCCAAAATACGATAGGACATATAGCGTACAAAAGAAATCGCATTAAACTTAAATCTTTAGAGCTAAAGAAATATATTACTAGAGGAACATTTTCAAATTTCATTTGCTGTTCTTTCCAAAGAAACTTTTATACATGTTCTACAATTCTCAAATCTTTCTCAACTCTTCAGTGAAATAAAGCAAAATTCCTCGAGTAATTTTTCAACTTTTTATTTTAAATATTTTTATTTGAAAAATAAAATAAATGCATTATTTTCTGATATCTATAATTTGTAGCGTCGGGAAACGTTTGACATAAAATTCCTATTTAAGAAAACAGGAAAGACGCAACCTTGTGGATTTTTGTCAACCAAGATTTTTTTTTCGTTTACAATAGTATAGAACACGCGACTAAAATTCTTCAAATTTTCATTTCAGGTAAGAAAAAAACGCGTTTAAAGCCGGCTTTATAGCAGTTTTGTTCTCGACAGTGGTGCTCATCTCGGCAGTGTTCTTTTTTTTCACAAAATCAGGACTCGAAATCACGTATTCGCTGAATTCATATTTTGACGCTACTGAGATGACTATAATACGATTATGTATAAGGATTATACTACTTTTTTTTAAAAAAAGAGAATCCCGGCATTCATCTCGCTGGTTCGCGGAAGCGGAGCGAGCGAGCGAGCACGTTTTATTCGAGAAAACGGCATCGCCTTCCGGTATAAGTCTCCTCTCTAACAACAAGAAAGAGAGAGAGACAGACAGAGACATTCTCTATCGCTCTCATACCAACATACACAGGCTGCTATCCAGAAACGTCTCTCAGCGGTCGCTTCGTTCTCCACTCTTCGCTTCGAAAATCGCATCTTTCTTTGTTGTGATCCCCGGACGCCTTGGGAAAAAGCGACCCTTCTCTCCCCTCCTCGTAAGGGCCCCACCGGGGTGGTAAGTGCTTGCCTGCGAAGCAGAGAAGAGATGGAAAGGGAGAAAGACGATGGGACGAGAACGACAAAGAGAGATCGCCGGGACCCCGAAGAGAAGGTGGGGAAGACAGGAGAGCGGCGCGAGCCCCCTTCTCCGATGAAGCCCCCCACCGTCAAGTGAGGCCGCTAATGCCATACCCGAACGAACGCATCACTCTGCTTTCCGGCTCCGTCAACGTCGTTTGTGTCCCCCTTGGACGTGAGAACGAAGACGAGGAAATTTCCGCGAAGATCAACTCGAGGAAGATTGGCGTCGAAGAGAAGAGGGAAGAGTCGTCCCGTTGCCGTCATCCATCGCCCGTCCAGCGGCCCTGGATGGGTTTGAATTCAGTCCACGTTTCACGATTGTATGCGTGACTAGATCCACACTCATCCAAGGATACTGGACCTGTCCTCTGGACCTCGGGAGACGAGGAGCGACCAACGTGCGCGCGTGTGGTGGACACCTGTTTCTCCTCTCGCTCTCTCTCTCTCTCTCTCTCTCTCACTCGTCTCGGAGAAGCCTCTTCTGGGAAACATGATATCGCGAGATAAATGAGAAAGACAAAAAGAGATATATTACATATATATATGTAAAAAAAAAAACATTCCGCATATATACCAAAGTTGCGTGTAGTGGTACTTTACCACGAGTACACGATAACGGTCGCACAGACGCGAGGTCGCGATTTCTCACGGATCTCCATCGCGCAGATTCGAAACCGGTATAATAATCTCCGCGCGCGCGCGCTCTCTCGTTTGCTCTCGCGCTCGCGCGCGCTGCCGAGACACAATGCCTAAATGGCGTCGCGAACGCGTCGAAGGACGTTCTAGTCCTTGGAATATTTAGCGACTTTCCGCGCGCGAGAGAGTATATATGCATATATATCTATACCTGCGTATATGTTTGAGGCTTCTCCTTTGTACTTTTTGTCGACGATGGAGTTTGGATTTCCACGCGCCATAAACGCGGGAGCAAATAAGATCCGTATCGCTGTTCGGTTCGCGCGACGTGATGGAAGCGCGGCTTTAGAAATCGAAATGTAACGGATTTTTCTTCATCTCGAGGATTCAAGGAGCTCGTGGAAGATTCGTCCGTTATGCTCCGAGATTAATAAGTTTTCGAGTTACAGGACGCGATTCTACACACTTTTATTTTAGGATTATAACGTGTGATTTATTATTACTTAAAAATTTTTATGACTGATCGCTCTCTCTCTCTCTCACACACACACACACACACATTTTTACGCAACTCGAATACATTTAATATCATACATATTAATTTTTCTCTTCGTTTTATGACTATATTAAGACGACGCATGTATGTGTACATGGATATATTTGATCGCGAAATGCGAATGCCGACGAAACTCGATGCATTCCTGAGTGCGGAGCCAATGGCCGTGGGATTCCCTTTCAGTTTCTTTGTGTGTGAACACCTGCCGCGCTTTCCCCTCCAGCCTTCTCCCCCTTTTACCTCAGCAGCGGCAACAATCCCGCCCTTAACCTCTCTCTCTCTCTCTCTTTCTTTGGTCCGCCGCCCTCCCGCCATCCTGCTCGAATAACTGTAAAAACTCGTCCGTACCCCCGAACACAAGCGAGATTTCCTTTACTCTCTGTACGCTCGAATGAAAAATCCGCCAGTTTTACCCTCACAATTATGCTCTTTAATGGTGGATTTATAATATACAGTTCATTTTTATTTGCTTATATTACCTTTGGATAAATAAATTATACATGTATATATATATAGAGAAAAAAATGATATTAATATATATTATAATAATTGATAAATTATTATATGTAATATATACTTTGTGTAATACATTGCTAAAGCTATTACATATGATACAAATTATGTATTTTGTAAAATAAAAAATATCACAATTCATCTCTCGTCTTGTTTGAATCGTTTACATAGAACACATTTTTAGTGATGCAAATTTTACTATACAGGCGTAGATCATGTGATGTATATATATAACGTCGATTATGGGAAATATTTTTTGCGCACATATAGATATATACAAGATTGACTTTTATATATCAACGAAGATAATCCGCTTTATAAAACCGTAGAGCCATTTTTTATAGACAAACAGATATATATTTTTTTTAGATCTCAGAGAGAGAGATTAAGAAAAAGAATTAATCGAGACTCGATTACGAAGGCTTCGGCATTCGTGGCAGGCTATTTGCAAAGACCGTTGATCCTTATGAGCTAATGTGGTATTGTATAATCGAAGGCATATTGACAAGATCGTTGAACAGCAGCGCGGACTTTAGATTTTCCCGGTTTCTACAAATCTATATCAAGTGCTCTGGGACTCTAGACTCAATTGCGCAATACGAGGATGCTCCTCCTGACCGTCCGCGTCTCCTCGCGACATATCCGGATCCGATCGAATTTCTTCCAACGCTTGCTTGATTTGCGCGTGCAACTGTCCAGCCACCTTGCGCACCGCTGTGTGATTCTGTTTGATCTGCTTCGCATATGAAAGCATACCGTCCCACGAAGCTGCGTTCGTATGCGCGAGATATAGTTCTCTCCATAGTTTAATACTGATTGGAGCGACGCTGGGCCAGATCACTCCAGGATTTGGTTCATATAACGGATTTATCCACTGTTCTAAAACGTCTGGTTGATTCATATACGACCATAAGCTGTAAGTTCTTTCTGATAACCGTAATTTTATTCTCTCTGCTTCCGAATCACCTGTAGAAACGCATAATACATTTGTGTATGCACGTTAAATAAAATTATATATTTTTTTAAATGATATAGAATTAAAACAAAATAAAAGTAATTTCTGAGGCAGAAATATACAATTTATTCTTTACATACCTAAAAATGTACCATATTCTGAGAAATAAGCGTGCTTGTACAATCTAATAAGTAGATCTACTGTGTACTCGAAACTGAATTGGAATTGATGATGCAATTGGTATAGGCAATCGAGGAAGAGCAAGAAGGTCGGCGCGTGCGTTGGATTTTGCGAATTCGAGGACTGATACGCTCCACAACGGGTTCGGCTGAAAAACTGATGGCCCGCTTGCAACCATTCTCGTTCTATGAGCGCCTGAAGTCCTCGTACCGTCCGACAATCGGGATTCAGTATCGCCTGGGCCAAACTAGTTACCACTAATGTAGAATCTCTACCTGTGCTGCCTGTAAATCAAAATTACGCAGAATTATTATTACATGATTAATATATATTTCAAAAGAGATGAAGATCTGATGGTAGTGTAAACGCGAGTCGCGCGAATTTATAAATTCCACGATATATATCAAAATATAATATTTATTATTAATATATACACACACCATGCACTAGCACAGCCGCGACTTCTTGATGCAAGCATTGCGCGGTGACGCAAGCTGCGTTTAAAGCACTTTGTACAGCGGTTAGCCAACCACTGCTATCCAATCGTGACAGCCACTGTGAAGTGGAACTATTTACATCATTGCAAGCTTCTATTAACTTGTTGAAACTATCCGCTAAATCGTGCGGTCGAGGAACTGGTTTATGTACTTTCCGCCATTGTGGATAAGCAGTGTCCATTTCCGTGCCTCCACCTCTGGCCCTGGCACTCTGCGCCTGACTAATGGATCTCGTGTCCACTATGTAACTGTAAGTAAGATTCACAATGACAGTAACAATTGTATCTGAAAATAATAGCTGTGATTTTTTAGATTGTCGTATATCAGTTATATTTACCCACGTCTTCCAGGACCTAAAACCGCATTCAAAAGTCTTTCATCCTCCTTACATCTCTTACCAGTAGCACCGCATAAAGGCTGACTGCTCCTCAACAGTATACTCTATGATGAATCGTGCGCACTCAAGTATATATTTTTATTTTATGATTTTAGAAGCACAATGCACTACTTACCCCTCCTTCGTGTCTGTAGCATAAAACAGGGAATCTTCCACCATCCCTAAAGCCCGCGGAAGCTATAATAATTTTGTCGTCCATCTGACGTGGCACTATGACAGCCGATGGATACGAATTGCACACCTTGTAGTCTCTATTTAAGTAACTGATGCGCCACTCGTCCCCGTGTGCTGCCAACAATCTGGACCACTCGGAGACAGGCGCGAACGCTGTCCATCCGTCCTCTATTTGCACTATAGCGTTGTTGGTTGTCCGTGGTCGAAAAAAGAATGGATATTGCAGAATTTGATCTGCAAAGTAAATGACAGAATTACATCCCATTTCCATGAATAATGTAAATAGCTCGATCAAGTTACCTAATGATATCAGCTTTTCTATGGATAATATGGCATTGATTAAATCATTAGTGGAGCCAATATCTAACTGAAGAATTTGAAAGTCCTTGCATTTTAATATTATGCTACCGCCTGGACTTTGAGTGTTCAGTTTCTTCTCTACGACGTCGATATTGCGGTTCATCAACTGGCGAGAAAAGAGAACATGATGAAATTGGACATTGATTTGAACCAATTATTTAGTAATAGCAGTAGTAATATCAGTAATATCAGTACCCTACCCAGAGCTCCTGCCCGTCGTCCTGTCTGGAATATAAAATGAGATTATGACTACTGATGCACAGTGTTCCATCCATGCTCTTGTTACTGCCATCGCTCCTGTCGATCAACATAACATTGTCGACCTGCGGGATCAATATGTTATCGCCGATATCGTCGCCCATATGGTCGCCCATGTTATATTATACAGTCTCGTACTCTTCTCTACGTGGCGGTCGACGAGTCCTTCGTCGATAGGCTACGAATACTTTGACGGAACAACATAACCTAGGGGACACCTCTACTTCATCGAACTGTCACGAGAGAATTTCCGAGGCATAATTATTTTCCGCCAGCCTCGATCTCTCTTCGAGTTTAATTGACGCTTCAGCGATCAATCTTCATTTTAATGCGCTATCCGTGATAATACTCATTTATCTCAAATTGACTAGATAAAGGTTCACAGATGTTGTATGTGCGACTGTTTACATCTCAGGGCCAATTTCACCAAGTTCGGTTAGATGAACCGACGGTTAAAATTAGCAGGTTGGCCAACAGAAAATAGAGGTGAAGGAAAACAACTAATCTATATATATCTGGATTGCCGATCGCCTTTGTTCTTAAGCCTATCACACACAAATTGGCATAGCTGCATATGCATAGCATAAGACCATTTGGACCAATGAGCATGCTATGTAAATCAATATGGCGATTTTATTTCGATGCTCATTGGTCCAGACGGTCTTATGCTATGCATATGCAGCTATGCCAATTTGTGTGTGATAGGCTTTAAGGGGTGCGTTTCGTTTTACGCATTAAGCGCATAGATCGTCTGGAAATCTATAATATATGTTACGTGAACTATAGGCTGCGTTCCGTTTCATGCATGATGCGCATAATGCATAAAGGAGCCTTTACATGGCAGCGTTAAGCGTCGAGCGTCTGCGCAGAGAATTGCGCAGAATCTAAAGGTGCCTTTACATGGCAGCGTCAAGCATCGAGCGTCTGCGTAGAAAATTGCGCAGAATCTAATTTCAGCCTAGAATCTATCTCTTTTAAATTCTGCGCATTTTTCTGCGCAAACGCTCGACGCTTAATGCTGCCATGTAAAGGCACCTTAATTTCAGCCTAGAATCTATCTCGTTTATATTCTGCGCATTTTTCTGCGCAGACGCTCGACGCTTAACGCTGCCATGTAAAGGCACCTTAACTTATCCATATTTAATATTCGGTAAACAACAAAGATAACTAATGCATCATGCATGAAACGGAACGCAGCCCATGAAAAACACAGGTATGCAACAAAAAATCTGTATATAAATAATAACCCACTCGGCATGTAATATTTCTGATACATTGCTGCAATATTCCACCTTTCAACAATATTACAGAAATATTTCACGACTGTGTCTGCAACATTTCTGCATTGTTTCAATGTGTCCGCAATCATTTCAAATGCAACCTTGCTAAAAGATTTCAGCAATATTTCGGTAATATCCTTTTTTTAAATTTAAATTGGATTTATAATATATCATATATAAATCCCGCTATACAATAAGAAAATTCTTGAAAACATCACCGATAAATGTTTTATAAAGATTCAAAGAGAGCAAACAATTTTAAATATAAATTCAATTTTATACATCTAATATAAAGATAATAACATGGAAATAAATGTAATGCAAAAACATAAGGATTACATACTGAAATAAGACACATTAGTTCTGACACATCAATGTTTTGTTTCAATTTTGATAATAACAGCAATAGGCTCAGAGTAAGAACAATTAAGTAGGAAAACTAACAGATAAAAGCCAAGGCGCAGGTGTCGCACTTATTATTGTTAAATTTTATTAAATAATGTGCATTAAAAATGTACGTTTTGAACCGTCTTTTGGTCCACCTTTGGCATGGATATAAATATATAAAGATTAAATTGGAATTTTAAAACTTGACATACACAATATTTGCAGTTGCAGTCAAATTCCAAATTGCTCTTATCTGCCAGTTTTCCTATTTAAATATTATTCTAGCTTTAGGCGAGACTTAAAACTTTTTGGTTTTTGGCAATAACCAATGCTTATTTGGCTTTCGGCTTTAGGCTATAAATTAATCAAATTAAATTATAATCTAAAATCTAAAACCACAATATATTTGAAAAACAACGATTTATATATAATATATATATACATATATAAATTCAAAATAAAAATATATAGAAATGACTTGGACGTGAAAGCGAGAGCTGAGATTAAATGTTTAGGAGGCAATCCGCTTTTGATAAAAGTTTTATATATATAAGTATTAATAGTAGCCATTTTGAGTTTGCACTTCCAAATACGCGATGATTATGGCAATTTGGGCAGCGATAAGGTGAGTAATAATATATCTACGACTTTATATATAATACATAAATAAACTAAAAAGAATTAAGGTAATTTTTTGTTATAGTGTAACAAAAGTAAGAGTTATTGCGAGGACTTGAGTGAAGGGAAATTCAGCTTTCCCATTATTGACTTTTCATTGACTTTTTCTCGACTTTTTATTGCCATAGTCTTGTAGTCTGCCTCACTTGGACAAATGAGATGGTCCCGCCAAAAAATATTGATATGATACACGAAACGATATTAGTAGCGAAGTAACAAATCACCAAGTCTAACAGGCACCCATAGTTGTTAATTTTAAATTTGTCTGATTTTAGTAATTTGGAGTTATTGGCTTTTTGTATATTTTATTTCAATTTCAATTTTAATCTTAATATTACTTCTAATTTTAATTTTAGTTTTAGTTTTAATTTTAATGTAATTATGATTTCAATTTTGAGTTTTGATTTTTGGATTTTAAATATGTTAATTTTTAAGAATTTTTGACTATCAATTTATTGTGAAAACATAAAAGAAACACACGACACAACACAAGACACAAATACATACAGACAGAATAACAAATGTAAAAACTGGAAGTCATCCAAAGCCGCAAGGCGCGGATTAATAATTAATAAATAAAAATAAAAACAATTGATTATTTTCCTTACATTTGACTGTGATTAATCAATTTCTTATGGCTTGATGCTTCTTCTTCTTCTTCTTTCTTTTGTATGGCCACTTCTGTTCTGAGGAATCGATCAGTAAATTCCGGCCAACAACTGGTTAAAGTAGGAATAAGATAGGAGAAAGTAAATCATGGTACTATATAGGTATATATGTATGAAAACCTGTTTTGAGGCATGTGGGAAGGATGGGCTTCTTCTTCTTATCGTGGCCACATCCGATCTAATTGGATCGGTATAATCCGGCCAAAAACAGGTTGGGAGTAACAAATGGGAGTAACAAATGGAAAAATTCCTCTAAAGGAGAGGAAGAAACTCAAAAATAAAGTCCAAAGGACACACGCGTAACGTGTCTAAACACGTCCGTTCCCGTCCGTGGGCGGCAACGGACTCCTGGCTTGATGCTTACTACACCTATTATAGATCTGGGCTAAGGATAAGGCTAATATTACATTTGCCGTACGACAAACTTTTTAAGCATATTGATTGGCTGCAAAATAGAAACTTTTTTGAGTCTCTAGAAATTAGCTAATCAATGCGCTTAAAAAGTTTGTTGTACGACAAACTTTTAAGCATATTGATTGGCTGCAAAATAGAAACTTTTTTGAGTCTCTAGAAATTAGCTAATCAATGCGCTTAAAAAGTTTGTTGTACGACAAACTTTTAAGCATATTGATTGGCTGCAAAATAGAAACTTTTTTGAGTCGCTAGAAATTAGCTAATTAATGCGCTTAAAAAGTTTGTCGTACGACAAATGTAATATCGGCCTTAG
>NW_021853430.1:339076-340090 GCF_003651465.1 Formica exsecta
TAAAGGTAACATTTCATGAGCAGTGAAAAGCAGCAGCAGTTTAGAAAGTAACTAGAATCGGTGACGTACTTCCGGCGCAAGTTTTTGCTGTTTGAAGTTCATCCTGTTGGGCTGCGTTCGGAAACATCACCCGTGTGCACACGAATGTTGTTCTATCTTTGTTATGTACCAAAAGTTAAACAAACATAGAACGACACTCGTGTGCACACGGGTGATGTTTCCGAACGCAGCCCAACAGGATGAACTTCAAACAGCAAAAACTTGCGCCGGAAGTACGTCACCGATTCTAGTTACTTTCTAAACTGCTGCTGCTTTTCACTGCTCATGAAATGTTACATTTACTGCTTAAGTTTTTCTATGTGCCACGGTTCTAACTTGGCGGCTATTTCAATCGACCAATCAGAAAATGGAACAAGTTGGCGCCTTTCTAATAATCTAGGACTCTACCTAATTTGTCACAAACGTTAAAAACAGATTCACAATCAATCACAAACGATTTACAAACAAAATACACTCAGAAAAGTTAAAATTGATCATATTTTATAATTTCTACCGGTTAGCTTCATGTAGGTCAAACGCGTGCTCGCTGTAGAAAGAAAGGTACTACAATTCTCTCTTCAATTCAATCTATATATCTATGGTAGAAAACTATAATATCTTTCCGGTTAACTTCACACAAAATTTTGTTTTCGTATTTTTCAAAAAAATATTAACCAACAAACGTTGTAATTAGGCCAACAATCACCAACAAACAATCAACAAACGACTCGTAAAAAAAAAAAATTATAAAAGTGAATGTTGACCGGCTAACTTTATGGAGCTCATAGACATAGTATATCCAGACCGAGTGTTGAGGAGTGGGGGCCAAGGTGCACGTAGAAAAGGACATACTCTGTTCCGTGCCCCTTGCATTCTCTCTCACTCGCATGTAGCATAGCGAAAGAGTACGCTATGCTACGTGCGAGCGAAAGAGAACGCAAGGGGCACGAAACAGAGTATGTCCTTTTCTACGTG
>NW_021853430.1:340164-340538 GCF_003651465.1 Formica exsecta
TTAAACAATAATAATATTTTTCCGGTTAACTTCACACAAAATTTTGTTTTCGTATTTTCAAAAAAAATATTAACCAACAAACGTTGTAATTAGGCCAACAATCACCAACAAACAATCAACAAACGACTCGTAAAAAAAAAAAATTATAAAAGTGAATGTTGACCGGCTAACTTTATGGAGCTCATAGACATAGTATATCCAGACCGAGTGTTGAGGAGTGGGGGCCAAGGTGCACGTAGAAAAGGACATACTCTGTTCCGTGCCCCTTGCATTCTCTCTCACTCGCATGTAGCATAGCGAAAGAGTACGCTATGCTACGTGCGAGCGAAAGAGAACGCAAGGGGCACGAAACAGAGTATGTCCTTTTCTACGTG
>NW_021853430.1:342294-349249 GCF_003651465.1 Formica exsecta
TACAATATATATATATATATATTTCACGATATGTCTGAAAACAAATTATATCAAATAAAATTTAGTCGCATGCGGTCACTCAAAGAATAGAAATATTGCAAAGAACTAAGCGTAAATAGAAAATTTATACTTACAATAAACGTTATTTAATGAACAATTGGTTTTTACTTCCTATCCTTGGATATATGTTTTAATATATATATATATTTTGATCTTCTTTTTCTTGCAAGATGCAATACTTATTCTTCTTATCCAATTTGTTATACTTGTCTTATCATACTATTCCTCTTCTGTAACTTTTAATGAAAATATTGTTGTCATTGTTGCGCAGTTAGATAATATAATATTTGTGCAATATATAAAACGATAGCGACATTTATCGCCAGTTATTACAGATTATTACAGGATATTTTATTTAAGAACACGATGTCACTCTTAACGTACAATTTATATCGAATAATACTGAAACATGTGTTCCTCAATGAAACTGTAATAGCGTACTCTTTCGCTATGCTACATGCGAGTGAAAGAGAACGCAAGGGGCACGAAACAGAGTATGTCCTTTTCTACGTGCATCTTTACCCCCACCCCTTAAATAAAGGCAAACGCTCGGTCTAGATATACTATATCTACGGGTGCCGACAGGGAGTTGCGCTACTGGATAGAAGATAGAAGTCTGTGGTCTGTGCTGCGCACATAACCGATGTGATGCATATGGCGGCGAAAAGTAAAGCCATGCCTTACACTAGGTATTGTAACGGTTCACCTTTCCCGTACGCCGCGGATCAAGGCTCGCCGGTGCCAGGATTCGGGAGAAGGGGGAAACTCCAACTTACTGTGCCAAATAATTTTGTTTTTAAAATATTATACGAATATTTAATTTGCAGACTAGAAAAAATAGTTTTTGGTGATCCAAGTGATGTTATAAATAATTTACTGGATGATCAATCTGTAGCAAAAGTAATAAATGTATCCATTGATACTGAAAATCAAGAAGTAATAAAAGATCATGAGGATAATTCAGATCAAGATATTTCAGTTTTAAATGATGGGGAAGATGCCAAGGTGGAGGAAAAGAAAGCAGTATGGATAGACGATGTCGATTACAATTATACGTATGTATAAAAAGAAGATATATTTTTCTCAATTTTTTTTTCTTTATTATATATACACATACACATACACGTATGAATTTGTATGTGTATTATATAATTATGTATGCTAAATATAAAATATACTGCTATTTTATATATATTCTATAACAGCATGGGTATAGCGCTAAATGCAAATTGCAAATTGCCATCCAAAAGATCAGAAAAATTGTATACAACATACTTGGAGAATAGGTACAAACTGTTTGTGGGTACTCCAAAATGGGCTGAATTTGAGAAAAAGGATAAAGCTAATGACTTGGATAATGATATCTTGAAGGTAACTTAACATTTTAGACATTTTTCTTTTTAATGTTCTATGAATTGAATTTTTCTTAATTCTTTTCGTTTTTAGCATAGTTGCCATTTAGAGACGCCACAGGTAAAGAACCTGCCAAAAAATATTATTGATATCAAAGCACTCAAGGCTTTGAATAAAAATACTCGTACCGAAGGTCCTATCATCACGAGTGTAGATTGTCTACTGTAGCTTTGGTCGCTGGTACATCAGGCATCTTGTCACTGTTTTAGGTATGTATGTGTATATTTAAATAAGTATAAATTATTTTATTTTATTAAACTAAATCAGGTTATTACAACATTTTTTATCATTAATTTTTACCGTTGTCTAAGTCATTTGTATTTTATAGGTAGGTCATACAAATGGTAAATTGCATAGCATGCAATTTGAAAAATATCCAATTAGCAAAGCAACATTCATGAAAAATGGAACGGAAATCTTGCTTGGGTCCCAATATTATTCATATTGTCATACGTATGATTTAATGAGTGGCAAAACATATAAATTACCTTTGCCACATGGAATTACAAATATGAAAGTTTGTTGATTTATTAATTTTATGAATGAATGAATGAAGTTTCTGTAACTTGAATGTGATATTATAACATATACTTTGATATTTTTAGTGATAGGAGGTATTTCCTGATGGCAATTTAATAGCATTATGTGGAAGATTGGGTGAAATATATTTATTACATAATTCTACTAAAGAACTTATCAGTACACTCAAGATGAACTCGAAATGTAGGACACTAATGTTCAGTCCAGATAATAGAACACTTATCACGCATGGCAGTAAGTAGAGTTTTACGATTTTTATTTTATTTTTTACCTTTTTGCACAATTCCCAAAAAATTTTGCATTAAATTATATTTTCAATAATTTAACCTATTGAAATGCAGATGGTAGCGAAATGTATGTGTGGGATCTCAATACTCGTACCTGTATTAATCGTGCCACAGATGATGAATGCATATCTTGTGTGTCACTCGCCGTATCTCCAAGCGGTCAGTTTATAGCTACGGGTAGCGCTCAAGGTGTGGTTAATCTTTATAACACAAAAAATGTTTTGGAGAATCAAAGTCCAATACCTTTAAAAATAGTGATGAATCTTGTAACTAGTGTAACAAGCTTGAAGTTTAATCCGACTTCCGAGATATTAAGTGTGGCATCAGTTGACAAACACAATGCATTTAAAATGTTGCATATACCTTCGTTTACCGTATTTTCAAACGTTCCGACGTTTCAAACTAAAATAGGTCAGCCGCGAATGATTAATTTTTCTCCTGGCAGTGGTTATCTCAGCATTACCAATACAACAGGCTCTGCTCTGCTATATAGATTAAGACATTACGGAAACTATTAATTATATCAATATGTAATAAGATTTTTCTAATGTTTTGTAAAAAATATATAATGTGTATTTTAACATTTACATGTATGTATGAATGTCTAAAATTAGTACTAATTATTTTCCATATTTTAACTACTTGCCATATAACATTTTCGAGTAAAGCAGGCTTTTTTATTTTACTTTCATTAAAAGTAAAATGTGATTGTATATTTCTTTCGAGTAATATAAAATTTTTTATTTTAGGAATTGTTACGTAATATGTCCCACAAAAATTACTTTTGGTCACATTTAAGAAAAGTTTTACAATTTTTAAATATTATCTATCCTTAAAAGAACTACAAATATTGCAAAAAATTTTTTCATATATGTATACAGAGTGTTTCAGAGCGACCAGAATAATGAGACAAATCAATTATTGTAAAGATACACTAACTTGTTATCGACAGTTCTTGGTTTTGTTAATTAGTAGTTGAAATTCTGAGGTATCTTTATGAGGTACTTTCCTCTTTAAAAAATTCAGTTGTAACGGTAGGACCGTTACTACGATCATGCAGGGCTTGCTTCACCCCGCTCTACCGATCATGCACTCTCGCTCACCCGCACGCTCTATCTCTCTCGCGGTGTCCCTACGCGGTACCAACCCCCACCGCCGGACTGACAACGCATAGTGGGGACAACGGCCGGGTATATAAGCTCGGCCGGCCGAGACATCGGGACCAGATCCCATCCTGCGATCCGACTCCTGACACCAGCCTGACCAGTACCTACTACCTCTCGGGGCCAAGGTTTCGCTTGGCTCTGCTGGGTTTCGCCGGCTCTCTCTACCTTTGGGCTGAGGTTTCGCTCAGCCCCGTCGGGTTTCGCCGACTCCTGTCACCACTCCTCGGGCTAAGGTTTTGCTTAGCCCTATCGGGTTTCGCCGGCTCCTAGCACCTGTCCGGGCTGAGGTTTCGCTCAGCTCTACCGGGTTTCGCCGGTTTCCGTTGCCAAGGCAGGCCCCGACGTGACACTCGGCCCTGCCCGCAATACCTAGCCACCTAACCTGACATTAGCTCGTAAGTGCATGTACATACTGCGCTACTACTGTAGATATTTGCCGCATGATAGAGAGAAGTCCAATAGTTATAACCGCGGTAGTAATAAGCCTGCTAGTCTTAAGCCTGCTAGTAATAAGACCGGTTAGTAATAAGTCCGCTAGCTATAACCGCGCCGTAATAATAAAACCTGATAGTAATAAGCCCGCTAATTATAACCGCGCCGTAGTACTAAGCCTGCTAGAAATAAGACTTGTTAGTAATAAATCCGTTAGTTCTAATCGTGCCGTAGTACTAAGCCCGCTAGTCGTAAGCCTGCCCGCTAGTTGTAACCGCGCCGTAGTCGCGTGTAAATAAAACCGTTGACGACTGCACGCTGTACCTGTCTTGCGCTTCTCGCCGCTTTGCGCCCATCGCTTGGCGTCTCCGCTTTGCGCCCCGCACCCTGCTACCAGCGACACCGCTCCACGCACGACATCACCCAGCCCTGCACGCTGTATCTATCTATCTTGCTTTAAATAAATTATCTTTTTACTTCACTCTGTGTTCTCGTAAGCTTGAGTCTCCCCTCCTCTCGAACCCGGACACCGACGAGCGTCGAGCGAGGTGACCGCGTTACACAGTAATATGTCTACACATATTGCATGTTCATTAGATAATACGAAAACGTAAGGGTTCTTCCTGCAATTTCGCCAGGGTAGGAACGATTCCAACTGCTTTCGTGAAACCATCTTGAAACGATGTGTATTAAAGAGTCTTATTTGAAGCAGAACACTTTACAAAGTATTTGTTATGCATTTTGTATAAAACGGCAAATATAACGCAAGTGAACTACGACGTTGTTCGTTACCATGTTTGACGGCGGGAAAATCATACTTCAGCGCTCCACATAAAGTACTTAGGCCGGTATTCATAGTCAGTTTTTATATTTAAGACCGTCTTAAGCACAATCTTAAGATGTAAATACCGGCCTTAGTGTTTTTCAATATAGCGGCGTATATATCGCACATATTCTATATGGTGGGAAAATGTATCTCAGCACACCATTGAATGAAATGATGATAATAACGCGCACGAATCATGACGACGTTAATAACGTAATCGACGTTATATTTCGCGGCGGGTAAAAGGAATTTCGGAGTTCACCATACTGTACATAGCATGATGGCGTGATGGCGAGTAACGCACGCGAACAGGAATGTATGACGCAATACTTCGCGGCGGTTGACACACTACATATTGCAGACGCGAATCGGATTCGGATTACGGACTGCGGAGAGCGAAGTAGCCAAGGATCTGATTGAGTGATTGACGATTTCCAATCTGTAATCCGAATCCGATCCGCGTCCACAATGCGTAATGTGACACGGGCTTAACGCTATTTCGCTGCATGGGTTCGCACCCTCAGGGCCAATTTCACCAAGTCCGGTTAGATGAACCGACGGTTAAAATTAGCAGGGTGGCCAACAGAAAATTATGAATATCGGCCTAAGGGTGCCGTGTAAGGGTGCCATTACATGGAGCGCGGAAACGCGGATTAGCGTAACGCGGAACGAGAGTGAAACCAATCGCGAGCATTCTAATATGAATTCCGGTGTATAAGTGAAAAGACCGGTAGGATCGCTTATGCAAGGAGCGTTAGTAATTGAATTGCTTTCAAGAGGTTCCGTTGATATTTTTCTTTGAGAATCTTCTTTTTGAGGTTTATGAGAATATTTTAACCGATTTATAGTATATCTGGAGACAAAGAGACCTTTTCACAAGATATTACTCGAGGTTTATATTGTGGAGTGGACCTCGCTTCGCATTCCCAGTAAGCAAAATGCGCGCAATATGCCAGCAGAATGGCAACAGATTTCCTCAGCTCTTGCTAGCAATTTGGCATCTGTTATGTCCGCATTAGGCTAATGATCTGCCAGCAGAGCCTGCTCACAGAATCTCCCACTCGGCATGTAATATTTCTGATACATTGCTGCAATATTCCATTTGAAATATTACGTACTAAGCCTGCTAGAAATAAGACCTGTTAGTAATAAGTCCGTTAGTTCTAACCATGCCGTAGTACTAAGCCCGCTAGTCGTAAGCCTGTCCGCTAGTTGTAACCGCGCCGTAGTCGCGTGTAAATAAAACCGTTGACGACTGCACGCCGCACCTGTCGTGCGCTTCTCGCCGCTTTGCGCCCATCGTCTCCGCTTTGCGCTCCGCACCCTGCTACCAGCGACACCGCTCCACGCACGACATCACCCGGCCCTGCACGCTGTATCTATCTATCTTGCTTTAAATAAATTATCTTTTTACTTCACTCTGTGTTCTCGTAAGCTTGAGTCTCCCCTCCTCTCGAACCCGGACACCGACGAGCGTCGGGCGAGGTGACCGCGTTACACAGTAATATGTCTACACATATTGCATGTTCATTAGATAATACGAAAACGTAAGGGTTCTTCCTGCAATTTCGCCAGGGTAGGAACGATTCCAACTGCTTTCGTGAAACCATCTTGAAACGATGTGTATTAAAGAGTCTTATTTGAAGCAGAACACTTTACAAAGTATTTGTTATGCATTTTGTATAAAACGGCAAATATAACGCAAGTGAACTACGACGTTGTTCGTTACCATGTTTGACGGCGGGAAAATCATACTTCAGCGCTCCACATAAAGTACTTAGGCCGGTATTCA
Organism: Formica exsecta; assembly: GCF_003651465.1. NCBI lineage: Eukaryota > Metazoa > Arthropoda > Insecta > Hymenoptera > Formicidae > Formica > Formica exsecta. The sequence goes on from NW_021853430.1 coordinate 348,811, forward strand.
TAGTCAGTTTTTATATTTAAGACCGTCTTAAGCACAATCTTAAGATGTCCTAAACCAATCACAGAGCCGTATTAGCATCTTAAGACATTACTTAAGACGGTCTTGAAATAAGAACTGACTATAAATACCGGCCTACGGGTCAATTTCACCAAGTCCGGTTAGATGAATCGACGGTTAAAATTAGCAGGGTGGTTAACTGAATATTTTACGAAATATTTTATTTTTTATATCAAAATATGTTAGATTAAGATATAAAATAACTCAAAAAGTACTTAATGAAAGAATACTTTATTATAGTGTTTTGGAAAGCTCTCGACATAAGTTATAAGAATATGCAATGAAAAATGAGGATTTCCATTTAAGAAATTGAAAGTGACCTTCATGTGACCTTCAAATGACTATCCAAGGTCACATCAATGGCACCATCTTATGTCCCCCT
>NW_021853430.1:366905-376701 GCF_003651465.1 Formica exsecta
TTTTTTTTCTTGTCATTTTTTTTTTAATTGTATCATATAATTCCCGAACGAGAAAGCTGAAAATTCATTTAAATTGCCAAATCGTATGACATTCTCATGTATGTGTAACAAATTATGTACGTTATAAGAAACAAAATCTTGACCATAAATATCGATACTTGTTTCAACAAAGCATTTTATTAGATTTTTTGCATAATTCACCATATCTATTCTTTTGCAGAATTCGTTACTACACATTATTAGAGTAGCAACACGTAATGTCAAGAAATGGTAATAATTATTTTTTGAAAGAATTTGTTTGAAAATTACAGGTCCTGTATATACCCAGTAAGCAAAATGCGCGCAATATGCCAGCAGATTGGCAACAGATTTCCTCAGCTCTTGCTAGCAATTTGGCATCTGTTATGTCCGCATTAGGCTAATGATCTGCCAGCAGAGCCTGCTCACAGAATCTGAGAGCAGATTGGCAGCAGAAACCGAGCAGGATCTGCTAACATGATTTGACGTCAGATTGATGGCAGAAACCGAGCAGGATCTGCGCGCGCGCAAACTGACGGCAGATTGGTAGCAGAAACCGAGCAGAATCTGCAACTTTTGGCCATTCATATAAAATGGTGCATTTAAATGAATTTAAAAGGTCTCAAACTCAAGTGGCAAAATGACGGTGAATTTTGATCACAAAATGATCAATTAGATGTCTTAAGCTAGGTCTCATAAAACCCGAAAATGGCGTCAATAGTTGATATATCACATTCACAAGACGTCATTTTCTGACATTTGTATTAATAACATATAAATATATAATATTAATAACATATATTAATGTAATATATATAGAAAAATTTAAATAATTTATAAAATTAAAGATTTATGTATGGAATTTAATTTCTATTTTATATCTAAGTAGATAATAACGATTTTCATTTATTCGGACAATTTCTGTCCACATAAGTGAAAATCGGACATTTACTTGTCAGATTTTCCAAAAATTAGTTTAATATCTGAATTCCCCTGTATGGGAATCGTATCAGAAATTAAACTGATAAAAATAATTAAAATGTCATTAATCGCATTTTGCAGGCTTTATATACGCTCATGACAAGAACTTGAATACGGGTATAGAAAGTAAATAGTGCGCCGCATAGCGGTAAGCGAATAAACTATACTATTTCAATAAATTATATAAATGGCTAAAAGCTGCAAAACCGCGCCGTAGTCGCGTGTAAATAAAACCGTTGACGACTGCACGCCGCACCTGTCGTGCGCTTCTCGCCGCTTTGCGCCCATCGTCTCCGCTTTGCGCTCCGCACCCTGCTACCAGCGACACCGCTCCACGCACGACATCACCCAGCCCTGCACGCTGTATCTATCTATCTTGCTTTAAATAAATTATCTTTTTACTTCACTCTGTGTTCTCGTAAGCTTGAGTCTCCCCTCCTCTCGAACCCGGACACCGACGAGCGTCGAGCGAGGTGACCGCGTTACACAGTAATATGTCTACACATATTGCATGTTCATTAGATAATACGAAAACGTAAGGGTTCTTCCTGCAATTTCGCCAGGGTAGGAACGATTCCAACTGCTTTCGTGAAACCATCTTGAAACGATGTGTATTAAAGTGTCTTATTTGAAGCAAAACACTTTACAAAGTATTTATGCATTTTGTATAAAACGGCAAATGAACTACGCAAGTGAACTACGACGTTGTTCGTTACCATGTTCGACGGCGGGAAAATCATACTTCAGCGATCCACACAAAGCACTTAGGCCGGTATTCATAGTCAGTTCTTATATTTAAGACCGTCTTAAGCACAATCTTAAGATGTCCTAAACCAATCACAGAGCCGTATTACGATTTAATCTGAAATAACAACTTCTGTGCCAAATTTGTATCCTTTTTGCTAACAATAATTGATAGCAGGCACTTGCCATGATTTGCTTTCGACAGACTTGGCTATCTGGATAATTATTATAGTTGAAATATGGTTTTGAAAAATGACGGGACGTCACACAAGGCATCCTTTTTTTGTTCATTTCATTACATATAATGATTTAATATTTATAATTTAACATCATTATGTATAATGCAGTCTTCTTCAATAAAAGTTATATTCATATTGGTCATGTTGTAAATAAAAAAAATATAAAAAGTTATAACAATTTTATATATATATTTCGGAAATAAATTCTTTTCCATAATTATATTACATTAATTTTTCTATCTTGCATATTGTTTGACCATTATAAAAAATAATTCGTGAGTTTATACCGTAATATTATATTATGTGAAAAAACACACATTAGGAACGATGACAGTTAGATAATGTAAATCTCTTAACAACTTAGTATATTTAAAATGTTGGTTTATATTTATAAAATAAGGAGAGCGATAGCAGTGTGATAAAATTATTAAATAAATAAACATTCATTGGCATTTTAAAACAATTATAATATATAATTATTAATTTAATTTAACAAATTATATAGTACAGTAAAGCTGCGACATGCTTATGTGTACAATTCGTATGAGAGAAAGGATACATCAATAAAATCAGTCTTTTGTAATAGCGTTTTCGAATGGACGGGTTTTAATTCATTCCGGATCAATTAATCACTATTTTACTATGAATTCAAGTCTTTTATTGGCAGAGACGATGCAATGACGTCATTGATCAACTTTGGATCGATCAAACCTGCTTCATTTGAAAACGCTAGAAAACGCAAGAAAACTAAATAGATATTTTAGGAATAATCGATTGTGGTTGGTCAATTTGCTAGCGACTAATGGCCCTCGCACACTGTGCTGTGTTCCGATTCCTCACTCGGGTGCACCCGATATTATAGTATATGTCACGTATAGCCTTGGGTATCGATCATGTAACTTTTCCCCTAGGGCGGAAAAGTAAAAAGTGAAAAATTTTATCATTGATTTCAATGCTAATATTTTTCACGTTTTTGCCCTAGGGAAAAAGTTACATGATCGATACCCTGGATGCGATGAGCGATAAGCGATGGGCGATATCCAATGAGAGCTCTGCTTTTTCGGAAAAGCAGAGCTCTCATTGGATATCGCGCGGCGTATCATCGCGCTGGTCTGCAACAGCCATAAGTCCGGATCTACAGGTATAGTAAAGGCTGATTTATGCAGGTCGTAAAGGCTGATTTATGCAGGCCGTAACTGTTAATTTATGCCGGAACCGTTAGAGTGTAACACTAGGATTACAATGCTTTTGTTCATAATGACATTATGAACTAAACGTTACGTCTCTTTCTAATAAAGCCTGATTGGTTGGCAAAAAATCTGCAGTACTGCTGATCCAATCAGGCTTTATTAGAAAGAGATGGAAGTGACCTCATATTATCCGCTTTTCACTATACTCGTGCGACTCCCTTTCCACTGCCATCAGCAGTCCATTCTCCATTCTATATGTCGATGGCACAAGTGAGCATAAGTGAGCATAAGCATGAGGTTATGTACACAAGGAGAAAAATGAAGAGATCGCACTCAAAACGAAACGAAGAGGAGATCGAGGAAAGCTATCGCAAACGAAGAGATTACAAACGCAATGACAATCGTAAGGAGTCTAGGCATAACGATGACCACAGTAGTTCCAGGTGCGGTGAACACAGAAGTTTCAGACGAGACAGTAATCATCGAAGTTCTAGACGTGACGATGATCATCGGCGTACTAGACGCGATGATCACAAAAATCTTAGATACAACGACGATCGTAAGGATAATAATGGCGAAAGGGGCAGAAAGCAGAATTTGCCGGAAGAAGAAGTAGGAAGTAGGTATTATGGAGAACCGGATAAAACGCAAGAGAATGTAGAGGAAGTTAGGCAAAAGCGTACAGTGGATCTTCTGACTTCAAAGACGGGAGGTGCGTACATTCCACCTGCCAAATTGCGTATGCTCCAAGCAGAGATAACTGATAAGTCTGGAGCTGCTTATCAACGTCAATGCTTTTGTTCATAATGCCATTATGAACTGCCTTTAGCCTTTAGCCTTAAAGCGGCGTCTACAATAGAGATTTTAAGCCCTAAGCCTTAAAAAATTGACCAATCACAGTCAAGTATGAGGAGAATACTCGACTGTAATTAGTCAATTTCTTAAGGCTTAGGGCTTAAAATCTTATTGTAGACGCCGCTTTAGCCCGCATGAAACTATGCATTAAGATTGAAATTTGACCAATCAGGACAAGGAAATTTTAGTTCTTTTTATCCTGATTGGTCAAATTTCAATCTTAATGCATAGTTTCATGCGGGCTAAAGCGGCGTCTACAATAAGATTTTAAGCCCTAAGCCTTAAAAAATTGACCAATCACAGTCAAGTATGAGGAGAATACTCGACTGTAATTAGTCAATTTCTTAAGGCTTAGGGCTTACTACACCTATTGTAGATCCGAATTTACGCGTGGCGGAAATGGTCACGCGTCTCAAAATCTGAATATGTTTTGCGCATGCGCATTACAATTATAAAATAACTTATTTTGCACGTAATTAAAAAATTTATCAATTCACAAACGTAATATTGGTATATTTGTAAATCACAAACGATTTCCTGTCGATTTCACTTATCAGTTATCATAAAATCTGTTTATTGCTAAAAAGTATCGGCTGACATCATGACTAAACTAAAATTGTTAATTACAAAAAACCTAATTTGTCACAAACGTTAAAAACACCGACGAGATATCATTAGAGATCGATGGTCTTATAGGATTTAGCAAATTAGTGGTAAAAAAACTCGCCACGCGGTACTGTAGGTAAGTAAATCTTTGCATTGTCGATAATAAAACAGTAAATTTACGATAAAATGTTTATTTTGTTATTCTTGAGGCAGTTATATAAAAAATCTATACATTTTTGATAATAAAACAATAACTAGATGAACTAAAATAACGCGCAGCGAGTTTTTTTTCCAGTTACATTAAATCCCATAAGACCACCGGTCTAATGATATCTCGTCGGTGATGTAGGTCAAAAAATGTATATTCAAAGTTCATGAATTTATTGCAACATGAATGCGTTTGCGCAAACGCGCCGCGTACAGTTTCCATCCATCGGCGCTTCGGCGCAACGCTCGCAAAAATCATCTGTCTTTGTTTAACTTTTGGTGAATAACAACGATGAAATGATACCGTGAGTGTTGCGGGCATTAAGTGGAACGCGCCCTATACGTTTAAGATGGTAGGTCGATACGATGTTTTGACGAATCATTTTTATCCGCGAATATTTCGGAGATCGTTGTCGTTAAACACACCACGAAATCCGCATTCGCATTCGAAATATATTTATTGGAATTTACTGTAAATATCTTTTGAGACGACGTGCGATAATTTTTACGTGACGGAACATAATCTTGTTAAAGCAGAACATGTTTTGATTCACTGCGACGATGCGATAACATTTTGTCAATTATTTAACAAGATAAATGGCATCATTATTCGGCAAAATTGTGGTATGTGTTGTAATATCTGTTTAATCTTTGTGCGTTTTTTTTCGATTTTTTAAAGGTTAACGTACCGAAGCAAAGGCGTACTTTTTGCAAAAAATGCAAAGTACACAAGACTCACAAAGTGACGCAATACAAGAAGAGTAAGGAAAGACATGCCTCGCAGGGTAGAAGACGTTATGATCGCAAACAGCAAGGTTTTGGCGGTCAAACTAAGCCCATCTTCAGAAAAAAGGTAAGCCTATATTCTTAAATTATTAAAAATACTTAAAGATGGATTGCAGTTTTGCACTACATTTATTAATCGATGCATAATATGACTAGAAAATACTATCATAGACCCTCTTATTAACATGCAAATTCATGAATGTTATTCTCTATTGTGATAGTCTTTAGTGTTATTAATTAAAATGTTACAATATTGATTCGATTTATACCATCAATGATATTAACAATTAATACATGTATTATATTAAAGTAATAAAAATTATTTTTGCTTTCTATTAAATATATTTTATCATATATCATATGTTTATTTAGGCGAAAACGACAAAGAAAATTGTACTGAGGATGGAATGTACGGAATGCAAGTACAGAAAACAAATTCCGCTGAAAAGATGCAAGCACTTTGAACTGGGTGGTGACAAGAAGAGGAAGGTGTGTACAAACATATTTGAAAAAATATTCAAATAAAGATAAAACATCAAATTGATTTTTAATTAACAAAATTACTGTTTTCAGGGTCAAATGATTCAGTTCTAAATTATCCACTCAATGTTGTCAGCATATTCTGGATTTAATAAGAAATAAATAAATCTACAAGGATTTGTACAAATCTTTATTTGGATGGACTAAAGATGAAGAGATAGAAATACAGTTTGCAGCTAAAGATCCTCGCCATGAAAAGTACTTTAAAATGTTACATGTTGGTGTACCAAAAGAAGGAGTTAAATTAAAGATAAAGCAAGAAGGACTGGACACCTCCATATTGGAGTAAGTGTGATATCTGCTTTCATTTATACAAATATTGTAACATTTATGGTATATTTGATTAACATTGACATGATAGTAATATGTATACTTGATATTAAATATCTCAATATTCACATTTAGATATTAACTGTAAAATTTAATTTAAATATATTAATTCTCTATCATTAAGAGAGACACACATTGCTATTTTAATATAAAAAAAAGCATTACTGTCAATATATGTATGCACACGAGTCATAATTTATTTTATATATCTGGTACAAGACAAATGCAAATACTGAGATACATATCATTTTAATACCTCTTTTCTTCTTATCTTGTTAGCATTCCACAACAGATAGCTTTTATACCACGGTCGTCGGATAACAGGAAGAATCAAGGTGAATAAGAATTAAGATGTTAGTGCTGCTTGTTTAGGTATGTTGGACATTTTCACATTATAAAATACAAACCATCCAAATAAAGATGTGTACAAATCCCTGTAAATTTATTTATTTCTTATTAAATACAGAATATACTGAAAACATTGAGTGGATAATTTAGAACTCAATCATTTGACCCTGAAAGTTGTAGGATATTAAGAGGGACAGATGTCATCATCTGTCCTTCTTAATATCCTACAATTTTTGTCTGAAACGTTTTTCCATATCTAAAGCCGTTTCCGAGATCCAGGGGACTGGGTCAGACTTTAGAGACACCCTATATATACACGCGTTCATCGCATAGGATTGTCAGATGGACGAGCATTTTTATTTATATCCCGCGTAATCACAAATAATAAAAGATATCTTAATATAGTTACACTTATCGATTGGATGTTTTATATACCAATTTTGATGCCGGCTGTGTTAATGGTAAATAAATCCAATCCGCGGTTTCGCGGCGACCGAACCGACATTTCGTAGACGGTTTCCTCTCTCGCCGCGTTTTAATACGCGCGAGAGAGAGAGAGAGAGAGATTCAAGATTCTTGGAATATTAAGACATCGCCTCGGTCGCGATATCGCTTCGCCGCAGTGACAAACACAGAGAAAGAGAGAGAGAGCGATTGCGTGCACCACGTGACCGAACATGACATAACCTATTTGAACACTGATGAATGCTGGTGACGGAGATGGTATATAATCGTAGAATTTCAATCGGTTGTTTTATTCGTAAATGAAGAAAACGTCTGATAACATAATAATAGTTTAGCATTAATATAAATAACAGTTTGTCATTAATACCGTGATTACTATCGCCAGTTTATTCTGATAAAACGTAAAGCATTCTGCTTCTGACATTGTTTCCGAGATCGAATAACACGGGAAGAATCATCGTCGGGACGAAATTCCTCGCGACCCTCGTGCGATGTCAGCCGGATCATTAGCGCTTCCTGGAAGAGACGGACAAACAGTACGTATAGCAATTAGTCGAGCGTTTCTTCTAGACGCGACCATGCAACAACCACGTCTAACCTCATTTATCGACGATACAACGTCGCATCTCAGGAGTTGTTATCGCAGTGCCCGAAAAAAAAGCCCGAAGCAACAGCATCATCGTCATCGTCATCATCATTAAAAACGGTAAGCGATAGATATCTCTTTCGGTCCGCAATCTTACATTAAAGATACTTTTCTCCTCTAAATGAAACAGCTCATTTACATTCAAGGAGGGAAAAAAAAATAGATGCGATAGAGATGCAGAGAGTACATGATCAAAAAGAAATTCCAAATTAAAGTGTAAGCAACATGTTTTGTCATGCGTTTTCTTCCTCTGTCAACAGAGACGAGCAACGTGAATAAAAACATCGTGACGGAGGAGAGGACGGAGGACGCGTCACGTGATCAGAGTCGTGAAGGTATAATCGAGAGATGGCGCCACTGACGGGTCAAGCGAGACTGGCATCGTACGAAGGCAAATTTTCCGATATGAGGCCGAGTGAATAAGAAACGAACGACGATCTCATCACTGCGGTTTCCTATTTACTAACGTTGGCGGTCTATTAAGCGCAGCTTGCGGTGCGAGTATGTTTTGAGAGCGGTAACAGCCTACAACCAGTAACACACGGAGCATTATATTTATTTGGAGAGAGCTCCTTACAAGGTAAAGATCCTGTTTATTGCCTCACAGCTCTCTCACTTGTACTCGCGTGCTTCTGCAAATAGTAGCACTTTGGATGATTCTACAAAGGTGATAATCTCTGCCAGAATGCCCTGCGATATGTTGTATCCGGATGTACAGTTGCCTAAATTGCTGCTATTAACAGCAGTACTTGTTGTTATCGCTGTAGGAAATGTTATAGGCATTAAGAATTTATGAGAGATAACACTTACTGCTTATCTTTGTATTTGAGTGTTGTTGCAATAAATATATCTTATGTATTAATGAAAACTTATTCTTTTAGTTTATTATATTAACTGTTACATATAGTAACTATATGGTATACTGATAATGTGATTATCATTACATAAATAGATAATAAGTGTAGACATATGTATCCATGCCGATTCCTTTCTCCAATCAGATTTTTTGTGATGAAGGTAATAACCAAAATGGCGTCCCATGAAAGCTGTGAAGGTTCTGTAAAATCTCCTGCCACAGATAAAATAGATGCAACTGCGCAATTGAAAGATGATGAAAAGGAATCATCAATTATTTCGTCAGTCAATAAGCACGATGAACCGAACAATGCTATTGATACAGAAGAGAAGAAAAGTTTGACATTGGATACAAGCAATGAATATGCAAATGTACAGGAAAAGGATGCCGACAATGTAAAAAGTGAAAACAAACATGATCCAAACTCGCCGGTAACTGTTAAGAAACAATTAGACGATAGTGAGGCAGATAAGAAGCAAGAGGCACAAAATGTGGATAAAAAGCAGGAGACATCAAATGCAGATTCTCAAAAGACGAAGGAAGAGAAGGATATTAAAAATGAAGATGATAAAGATTCTGTGGCAAAAATAGGATCTGCCTTAAAACGAAAACGCAAATCTTTAAGGTTAGTATAACATTTCCATGGAAAATTTGCATTTAAATGTATAAAACAATTGATCCTTCTTATAACTTGTATAAAACAAATGAAATGATATTATATCTTACATATAAAGAGAGGAATATTAATATTTCTAGCATTTTGACGGCAACGGAATCTTCTGTTGAGGAGAGCACTAGGAGCAAGAGGAAAAAATTAAAGAGCGCAAGCGATCAATTCTGTTGGCGGTGTCATAAGGAAAACGTCGATGCTCATTGCACCGCGTGTCCTCGCTCATGGCATCGGAAATGTATAGGTGGCATGCCGTCTTCCTTGGAGAAATGGATATGCGGGGAATGTGCGACCATCTTGAAAGCGGAGAATGCC
>NW_021853430.1:376752-379006 GCF_003651465.1 Formica exsecta
ATATAATACGTGAATATTATTACATTATATATAATAGATATTTATTTCTGAATAACTTTTATTTCCGATGCGCAGTCTGAACCATTCTCCAAACCTGTGGACCTTGCAGAAGTGCCAAACTATTTGGATTACGTTGTCAAGCCGATGGATTTGAGTCTCTTGGAATCGAATGTGCGATCCAAGCTTTACGGCAGCACTGACGCGTTTATGGCCGATGCGAAATGGATACAACACAATTGCATCGTATTCAACACCTGTATGTTAATTCGCTGCACTTGCTTTCAAATTCGCGTCTAGTCTAAATTGGTAGCTACTAAGATTGAGTAGACAAATAAGCTATGTTTATATCTACCTGGTAGGTGGTGGTGTTTATGCGGATACATTGAAGCTGACAAATGCGGCGAAGCAGATCATCAAAGTGGCGCGTCAGGAGGTTTCGGAGATCGAGGCCTGTCCCGATTGTTACGCGCATGGTCGAAACTTGCCGAGGCCCCAACCGTCGTGGTTCATTGAGCCTTGCCGTCGACCGCATCCGCTCGTATGGGCCAAACTAAAGGGTTTCCCATTCTGGCCGGCGAAGGCGATGCCGCGCGTCAATTCTCAGGGATTTGTGGACGTGCGCTTCTTCGGCGAACACGATCGCGCCTGGGTGCCACCGAAGGACCTTTATCTATACTCCGAGGAGCCGCCCGCGCCGTCTCCACGTAAACGAAAGTCCGACATGGATGAATGCGTGCGTGAAATCACTCGACACTGTAGAAAACTGGCGCTTATGTACGGTCAATTCAAGTTTGCGCCACCCAAAGTGCAGTACAATCCGAACGATCCGATGCAGATAAAGCTGATGCTGCCGAATTACAATCCGCTTGAACCCAACAATTATTTTTTCAATTCCGAACTCTCCGTGACTCCGAAGAAAAAGACGCCTTTGAGAAAACGGAATCTCTCGATTAAAGGGAAATCGCAGAATGACGAGTCGATTGATAACGGCGAAATAAACACTAGTTCGAAAGAAAACGATGATAAAGATGAAAAGGCGAGCGAAGCTATGACACCAAAAGTACAAAAATCAGATATCATGGACGTTAAGGGTACTCCGAACTCGCAAACGAATTTAGATAATAGTAAATTAAAAAAGAAAATCCAAGTTGAAACAGTTGCTCAAAATAGAACGGTAAAAAGTGAGAAATCGAAAAATGCAAAGGCATTACTGTCTCGATTAAATAATTTGGTTACGAATAATGTCGCTGGAAGTAGCAATGCGACAACTTCTAATGTTAATAAACAAATCTCGGAGAAAAATAATTCAAAATCGAAGGACGAACCAAAATCATCCGAGAATTCGCCCAAGCCTGTGACACCGCCGACCAATGAATTATCCAACACGACGCGAACGCAAAAGAGAAGCCTCTTGAAAAATATCATCAATCCCAAGTTGGCGCTCTCGCAAACGGAAAACGCGTCGAAGAGCGACAAACTGAACGCAGAGAAAGCGTTGAAGTCTATTTTGGCGAGCAAGGAAAACGAGAAACTGTCATCGTCGAATTCGCCGAGCGCGACGATAATAAACAAGGCATCGCTGTTAAACAACAAGGAATTGTCGAGTGTTCAAAAGATACCTGAGATCGATATAACGCTATCACCGACTTCAGTGTCATCGAGTGCAAAAGTTACTCACGCTATTTCATCGTCATCGTCAACAAACGTACTCAATCCCGTAGCGGATAAATCCGTTGTGCTCTTTGTGGTGAATAACGGAAAGACAGAGGCTGCAAAACAAGCCTCGCCGACAGTCGACTATCCCGTGACGAAAGAACACAACTCGCTCGTAAAGAAGGAGAGCAAAGCTAAGAAGACCTTTCCTAGCAAATCACGTAATCCACAAAACACGTCTCCACGCCCGTTGTTCAGTACAGACGAGTTTACCCAGATTTCCCCGAATAAGCAAGAAACATCCTCCACTTATCAACTATTGCCTCCGCAGGCCGGACCGATTAGCGCGCGTTTGCATCAAAATGCAAACGAACTCGCGAGAAGAATGGGCCAGTTGATGGAAGAGACGTATAAGGAGGCGGCTCAAACCTATATTAACGGTGAAAATGGCACTGCCGAAAATTGTCAGGCGATATTTTTGCTAAAGATGCAAATGGAACACATGAAATGGAAGCATCAGCAACAGCTAGCCGAATTGAAACACAACACTGGTATGTTCATCTTTTCTATCCTCCCCCCCCCCCCCCATTCTCTTTGAACT
>NW_021853430.1:379047-382505 GCF_003651465.1 Formica exsecta
ATCTCTTTGAAATCTTTCACGGTAAAAACACTATGAAGAACGTTATTAAATTCCAGATCGTACCATGTGCGAGATGCGTGCGAGTCTAGAGGCAGAGAAGTTGCGTTTGCTCGAGGAAGTTCGCAAAGAGGCTGAAGACGAGAAGCTTCGATGTATCGAAGAAACCAAGCGAAAGCAATGGTGCGCCAAATGCGGACGGGAAGCGATGTTTTATTGTTGCTGGAACACGGCTTATTGCGATTACCCGTGTCAACAGTCACATTGGTCGATTCACATGCGAACGTGTTCCCAGCAGCCCACGTATACCAACCTCGTCGCCAGTTCGGGTGCAAATTCGAGTGCGCAGCAGGTGATGCCCAAACTCGTGTTAAGCGTACATCAAGCGACCTCGAGCGTACGGAAGGCCTAGAGTGGATTGGTGTAAGTCCCGGCGATTCAAACAGGAAGTTCGATAATTCGAGAATACTGTAAGGGAATATTAATGTAATCTATGTTGTTAGAAGTTCTTTCGCTCAGTTTATGTAGTTTAAGCGAATTGGATTAGGTAATACTGCGCTTATAAATTTATGACATAAGAAAATTGTGATGAAACGAGTAGAACAATAATAATACAAAAATACGAATCTATCTATGAAAGGAAAGGAATCGAGAGGCAAATATTATCTAAACCAATATATTTGTTGACACATTTCATACTTTGTCGGTTCCCCTATTGAAGTTCGATCCTTACAATTTGACTTACACTATTGATGCTCTGGACGCTTCAAAATGGACTTCTACTCTTATGATGCGATTGAATGCGCGTTTTTGACTGATTGTGCTGCAATGGTTTAGCAGCGTTCTTTACTTTTCAGAGCAGTAAGACCATGACGCACGACCCTGCGGGCAGGGTGTATGCTTTACCACCCAGCAAATTGAGCGGGATTCCGTCATCGTGGCCTGCTTCATCTCTTAAAAATAAAACTGATCAGGATATACTCTAGGCAAATCACGATTTATTTGTGATCGATAACCGATTCGATAATACTGGATAAAGAAAGTTATGGTTTTACATTGCAGTTAAATAAATAATGTTGCAACATTACAAACACTAGCAAATTTTGATACAAAAATTACATTAAAATGTTTATTCTTTATAATCCGAGATCACGCAATGAACGTGTATGTAGTTTATCTCTCTTCTTGAAAAAGACATTTTCAATTTCTGTAAATAATTGTGCTAATTGATATCGTGCAATTTTCAACATCACCAATACTCTTGATACATTAAGTTACAAAAGACTTGAATATAATGTTACACACATCTCATTAATGTTTTGTAATAAACTTACGCTACTTCTTTAATTTAATTCGTTAGTATTAAATAATATTTAATTAGATAGTTACTATAGAAGATATAAAAGATGTAGCAATTACACAGAATGATAATATAAGTAAGAAAATGTCGAATATCCTTTAGAAACATCGCTGACTTGTTGCGACATAAGTAATTATACATGTTTGATAGTTTAAGCATTAATATAATAATAATTCATTCATATTGAAATTTAATAACTTTAGTCTCTATGAATAGTTGCATGTTTCACATAACATTTTCGTTCCACTGTTTCTCTACATATGCATTTGAAACGCAGAATAAGAGATAAAGATTATTTTTCCAACTTCATAATGCATAAACGCACTTTTCATAAAATGAATCAATATTGTCTCATGTGTATGTGTATAAAGTATAATGAGCAATTATAAAAAAGTTTATTTTGGTCGTTAAGCAACATTTGACGCGTGTGGATTTATAGATCCAAATAATTTCATAAATCTCTATTTGAAAATATCTCACAACGCGTTTATTAATAAAATTATTAAGCAAAGATATACATCAGAATTTATATTAACTATATTCCTGTGAATCCATCTTTCTCTCTCATTAATAGACTAAAAGATGAGAGTATTAGTGTCTCTTCTATTTTTGGATTTAATATTCCAAAGAAAATTCTCTCAATATATATATCATCAGACATGTAACTTTTTGCTCTCGCATAGTATGATTTTGCAAATCATTTTCTTTAGAAAAATGAGGGGACGGATGAGGTAGAAAAAAATTGAAATAAAAATTAAAATTTCGCGCCTATGATGTAGCCCTATTTCGCAAGCAACATGGCGAACGGAAGTAGACGTCACCCAGTGCCAACTGCCAGCCAACGGGGCTCTGTGTGGTCGGATTGCTCTTTCTATGGGAGAAAAATCACTTTTTCTCCGTCCCCGCGGCCTCCGTACGCTTTTTTCACAGTGGGTATGTCAAACACACATTTGCTGACACGAGCTAACGGATTTACAATCGGGTCGTTCTTTTAACGTCCCGTATATGCGAACGATTGGCCGTCAATTTTACGCCTCCGCGTGTCGAAAGTCTGCGCGAGACACCGCGATAAGTGTTTGTGTCAGTGAACGAAAGAGAGATCCGGTGAGTCGTCGTCTTCGATTTATAAATTGTTCATCAATATTATGTGACAAAGGAAAATTGAAGATTTTCGCAAATCGCACACATTGTAATCTCGTTTCCGCTCTTATTACACTTTTCTCGCGTGTAAGATTAAAATAAACATATAATTAGAGAGAGAGAGAAGATTAAGGCTCAAAGGTAGGTGCAGCTGAAAAGAGAATGAATCGCAAGAACATGAACGTGTGCGGTGCATTGCGTTGACGACGACCCACTGGTTTATCGTTGCACTCCCTTCACCCTTTTGTAACATAATAGCCAAGGACACGAGGACGAAATTTAAAAGAATCAGCTGCATCGCGCGCGCGATCACGTTGGCAGAAGGTGATCTCGCTAACTTGTCTTACTATTGTTGCAGAGTCATTCATTAGTTAACACACATACATATACACGCAACACGGTGTAGACGTCATATAATCGCAGCTACAAATATGTTTATTTGGGATTGGTTTGCCGGAGTGCTAAATTATCTGGGTGAGTAGAATCTTCTCCCGCATCAATCTGTTCATGTGTAACTGATGGAAGAATTGTATTAAAGATCTCAAGAGAATTGTACCATTTAATTATACAGGGTACTTCAAAGTTAAACGATCAAATTTCATCAGTAAAACAACCTCGCCTTTGAAACACCCTGTATATGATATTTTAATCCTATTGTTGTAATAGTACAAAGTATATTAAGATGATGATGCATGTTTATTGAAAGAGCTCTATTATAGGAATGATTATCTGATTGGAATAATCTTAAACTAATTTCTTTAATTAAAAAGAGAATTATAAAAAAAGCTCTATTTATTATTTAAGAGACAATAATATTTGTGTTATATATGTTATATATTTATATATATGTTTGTTATCTGACAAAGTATTGTTTATCATTCTTCTTGTTTTACCCAATTAAAATGATATTTTTTTATTGTCATAAATTTCCTATAGAAGCTCTGTTTCCTTGTAAGTTTGT
>NW_021853431.1:0-2054 GCF_003651465.1 Formica exsecta
ATAGAAATATGTAAAAATAATAAAACAGAAACAAAGAATACGGACTAAAATATCAACATGACGGACGAACCACTTTTGTCATTTGAAGAGCGAAAGAAATCAGCAGAAATTCAATATGCCGCGTTAATTGCTGATAAGAATATTTCGCATCAAACGGCAAAATAAATTCTTAGTTTTTTCCAAGAAGTAGGAAAAGATCCTAATGTATTGAAAAGTATGAGCATGGGTCAAACAAAATGTAAAAGTATAATTTCAAATGTATTGTGTCCGGTTGAGACGGCCCGTGTGGTTAACAGCATTCAAAATACGAAATTTACAATTTTTATTGACGAAACGTCTGATATTAGTAATGAAAAATGGATGACGTTTCTTGTTCGATATGTTGATTCTAAAACATTAGATTTTCGCACGCAATTAGTTAAATTAATTAATATTGATGCGAGAAATAGTTTGACCCAATCTACCTCCACCTTCCGTTTGGCTACTTACATGTCGGACACCTTGTATAAGTATTTGGTGTTTATGTAAAATGTAAATGAGACCTTTTTTCGGGACGACATCTGACACAGATGCGTTACTCCACTCCACAGCGTTACCCGCGTGATCGGCGGCTGACGAGCTCGAGCCTCGAACGATCGTAGACTTTGCCCACAGACTTCTATATAGGGTGTCTTCCGAAACGCGCTGAAAATACTGACAGTACTGTTTTTGCGTTCCGAAAATGTTTTCAGCATGCTGCAAGAGAATAATAATTACTACCTTTTTAAAGAAAATAGGTCCTAGAGAATTGCTGACTTCCGGCTGATTTTGCACGTATTCCCGAGGTAGTGCGAGTTCAGTAATGTATATGGCGGTTGGCGGTTTCGTAAAACGTGAACGAAATATTGAATCGAAAAAAAAGGAATGACCTTTTAATTAATCACACAACATATCATTAAACAAATATAAAATAATAGACGGAAGTATAAATAATACATACGAAATATTTTTAACATTAAATGATTGCGAGAAAGCATTAGCAGGTAAGTTACAATTAATTGAAGAGGATCTTTATGAAAATAAAATCATAGGAATCTTTATTAATAAACAGTTATAAACTTATAATTCTAATAATATTTTATTGATATCGCAGATAAAAATTTTGTTTCTCGAGTATTAGAAAATATTTAAAAAAAATGTCAAAAAGTCTTCATCATCCGAAGATGATGAACTTTGGCAATAATTCTCAATAAAGTTTGTCATATTTTGTAAACTAATTAATTGTGTTTAATTTTTTCATTTTGATGTCACTTTCACTCCTTTTTGAATAGGTTATATCGCTCTACACTTTTTCGTCTTTTTTTCTACTGCTTATTATATTGCAAATGCGTTCCGCATTTTCATTGCTGCCACAATCTACTAACAATTTCGGAACGACTGAAATACGCTGATTTCAGCAGCAATACTGTCAGTACTTTCAGCGCATTTCGGAAGACATCCATAATATACTCACAGACTTCTATATAATATACTACACTGCTAATACCAACAAAAAAAGAATTTTTTTTATCTTATTGTTTTGCGCCGTTGTTTGTTGCTGGTAGTAACGTTTTTTTGTCCTCTCACCTTTTTCTTCTAAAGATAATTTTCTCATTACTCCGCCGATAGTCAGTGAGGCTAGATCTTGCATCTTGGGAAAATATTTTTACCGTCGACTTGTGCGTTGCGTCCTTTGTATACACGATTAATATTAATATACCAACATGCCGGAGTCAATTCGCGACCAAGGAATCGAGATTTCGTTCTTCCTCATGATGACTTTGATGCCTTGGAGAATGGTTTTTGCTCTTATGAATGACCTGAGAGATCTGCGTTTTTTATCATCCGTTACTGTAACTATGCGCTTTCGTTTATAATTAATTGCGATGCTTTTTTTATTTATATTTTTATTTTTCTTCGCGCTGATGATGGCCAAAAGAAGGGCCGAAACGTCCGCTTTCGCTTTTCGGAATTATTTATTAATTATATACAAATACTTATTATTATATTATTTATTTAGAATAACTAAATATATA
>NW_021853431.1:3952-16526 GCF_003651465.1 Formica exsecta
CGATTACGAGAAAGCATTAGCAGGTAAGTTACAATTAATTGAAGAGAATCTTTATGAAAATAAAATCATAGGAATCTTTATTAATAAACAGTTAAAAACTTATAATTTTAATAATATTTTATTGATATTGCAGATAAAAATTTTGTTTCTCGAGTATTAGAAAATATTTTTAAAAAGTGTCAAAAAGTCTTCATCATCCGAAGATGATGAACTTTGGCAATAATCTTCAATAAAGTTTGTCATATTTTGTATACTAGTTAATTGTGTTTAATTTTTTCATTTTAATGTCACTTTCACTCCTTTTTATATAGGTTATATCGCTCTACACTTTTTCGTCTCTTTTTCTACTGCTTTTTATATTGCAAATGCGTTCCGCATTTTCATTGCTGCCACAGTCTACTAACAATTTCGGAACGACTGCAATACGCTGATTTCGGCAGCAATACTGTCAGTACTTTCAGCGGATTTTGGAAGACACCCATAATATACTCACAGACTTCTATATAATATACTACACTGCTAATACCAACAAAAAAAGAATTTTTTTTATCTTATTGTTTTGCGCCGTTGTTTGTTGCTGGTAGTAACGTTTTTTTGTCCTCTCACCTTTTTCTTCTAAAGATAATTTTCTCATTACTCCGCCGATAGTCAGTGAGGCTAGATCTTGCATCTTGGGAAAATATTTTTACCGTCGACTTGTGCGTTGCGTCCTTTGTATACACGATTAATATTAATATACCAACATGCCGGAGTCAATTCGCGACCAAGGAATCGAGATTTCGTTCTTCCTCATGATGACTTTGATGCCTTGGAGAATGGTTTTTGCTCTTATGAATGACCTGAGAGATCTGCGTTTTTTATCATCCGTTACTGTAACTATGCGCTTTCGTTTATAATTAATTGCGATGCTTTTTTTATTTATATTTTTATTTTTCTTCGCGCTGATGATGGCCAAAAGAAGGGCCGAAACGTCCGCTTTCGCTTTTCGCGATTATTGTAATTTTAAATAAATATTCTTGCGCCCTTATTACAGCGCGTGGCTCTTTTGCCATTTTATTTCGATATTTAATTTTAATCGATAAGAGCCTTACATTTATATCTTATTTTTAATAAATAATTGTTATAAGAAATATATATATATATACATATATGTATATTCTGCCCAATTGTAAATGGCCGCCCTGGCTTCACCTGTCACATCGCTGTTAGCAGTCTAGTATTTTCACAGCCTTCTATATAATATACCGTTTGTACATAACTGTTGTCATTTGTAGAGAACTCCTCCCAAAACTTTGTCACGCGCCTACTTTTGAATTGTCTCTTCTCGCTGTGCGCTTATATTCGCGCGAATTAGTAGATCTTTTTTAATTAATTTCTCAATAATTATTACAAAAATCGCAAAAGATATTTATAATTATTACAAAAATAGTAAAAAACCTTCCTACTCGGCTTAACCCGCTCTATCTGCACATTACGGATGGGGCGATTATTATCAGACACCCTATAGAATGTCACTATGTATTATAGGGCCTATTTTGGAATTTCTAACACGTCTTACCGTTTTAACGATGTACCGTTGCGTAGAGTCCTAGATTATTAGAGAGGCCCTAACTCTACCCCTACCATGCCCACCGCCGCCATCTTAAGACATAAATCTTCCCATACATTTTAGTTGCGCAATGACACGACGATCTTTATAAGTTACACACACACACACACACACACGCACACACAAAATTATACAAATATTTTAACCGAAAACAGTTATACAAAAAATAGCTGTTTTAATTTTTTATAAAAATAATGATAATAAAAAGTTGCGCCCCAACTAAATAAAAAGTTATACTATTGTTACGTCCAGACTCAATGGAAGGGAGAGTCAGCGGGAGGGCATAACTTACTTATCTCTAGACAAACGCTTGACGATGCGTGTCCTAGAGTCGAACGAACGATACAGGGCCTTAGATAGGTTAACGACCGGAAGGGTCGCTCTTACTCTGTCCACGGGCCGTTCGGTCGGCGGTCCCTTTTTTGGTAAAGAAACTGAATCCTTATTACCCGGGACGGGACCCTGTGCGATTTCGGGTAACGGAAAGGAAGTCGGGTTAATAAATTACTCAAATTTAAAATTTAACTTTACATTTATTCAAAAAAATTGGAAATGAATGATTTTTGAAAAGAAAGATAAAATTTAATGAAGAAACATTTAATTTGATTTACGAAATCTTATTTATAAAAATACATTTTCTCAAATTCTAAGGTGTACTTGTTTTCGTGTGCATGAGTGTAGGTGAAGGAACATTATGTTCTCGCGGGTATTACAATAAATACGGAGGTCATCAACCGGAATTAGACGGGGAAACTAAAATTTAAATTCCGGTTGGAAATTTACAATAAATAGTTTTAGAAAAATTACATGAAATAAAAGTTCAAAGCGAAATGCGCTGAAATTATCTAGCGGTCCAAAGATTCTTACATCTGAATGCGAACATAAATGCTAAAGATTATGAATATTATGTGAGATATATTCTTGACCATATAATTTTTCAAAAGAAATCACAAAATGATTGAGCAAAGCTTCTGCATAATTTATAAATCTATCTCGGCACATACTTGGACTTGCAAGTATCGTTACAGCTACATGTAGAGTAATAAAATGATTATATATGTTTTTTCTTAATATGTGTCTCAATACAACCGGTCCTGTATATAAAAGAAAGTTTCTAAATTCCACAGCTTTCCACAGTTTTACATCTCTCAAAGATCTAGGTCTTCTTACGAAGTCGTTTGGCATAGAATTTCGAAGTAAAATTAATAAATGTGATATCTTGTTGATTGATCTTGAAGTTATACGTACAGAAAATGATCCTTTTATCCAAAGAAGTATCATCTTTTTTACAACTCCCAAACACAAAAGGTGCATATAATCTAATGGAGTATGTGATATAGGTAAAAATCTTGGAATGTTATTTAAAATAGAATATCCCGTTTGAAAATTTTTGTAGGCATTAACAGCGAATAATTCATTTGTCCTTAAATGGCACGGAAACGTTGTATTTGGGAAACAAGTTCTATTATGTATATATTTTCCTTTAATTGTACATTTTGTACAACTATAAAACCCAGTGTGGCCTTTTATGCACAAAGCGAACGCTTTTCCGGTGCATCACATATTAAACCAAACAGTGTTATTTTTATTATTTTACTATTTTTGCGAAAACCTTGATTTATTAAACGAGTTAAATCATTTACTAAGCTTTGCAGAAAAACATTAGGATCTCGAAGTTTTTCATACCCAAAATAAGCTCCAATAAGATATACCGCATTATCCCTCGTATTTGAGCATAAAATTAGCCATAATGAAGCATTAGACGATTTTCCTAATGGAAGACCATCAATATTTATGAGTAAATCAATTGACTCATTTTCATCACATTTTAATAACATTTTTTGAATAATATTATCTAAAGACCAATGAAAATATTCTGCTTCACATACTGCTGAGATCTGTTTGTCGTGGAGTCTGTAACAATGTTCGCATTTGTGATGGATAGTTATAAGGTGTGTATTTCTGCAATATTTTTAATAATGCGTTACATGCATTATGAGAGACTTTGTATGATACAGCCCATGTAGCTATAGCATTTTGAAACTCTTTTTTATTATTTCTCTCAGTATTATCAGTAGTAACATTGTTTAAATTACGATCATCACCCCTTTGTACACTAGTCTCACATTGTTCATAATGTTTTGCACATTCATTATTTGAAAACAAAATCTCATTATCTATATCAACAATAGTACTATTTATATCAAATATGTGATTTTTCTTATTAACAATTTCAGGTACATCTGAATCACAAGAATCTTCAATACAAGTGTGAATAATGTGTACTTCTTTTAAAGATTGTTTAGAACATCCTGCGGTGTCAATATTTGTTTGATCAGCAATAATTCGTCTAATGTGACGTTTCGATAGTAATTTTTTTTGTACGTTAATCATATTTACTTACAATAACTACAATATTTTATTATGGCTTTTGAACTGAAAAAGAATTACACAATACGAGACATTAATCAAATATATAAATATCTAAATGATTATAGCTTAATAGGGATAAGAGTTGATATGAATATGAAAAACTTTGACATTCTTAGGTCAGGAAGGAAAAGAGGTAAAAGAAAAGATTCATGATCAACTCGCAGAATGTAAGATGCAATATAACCTAAAAGTAGTTGAGCTTAATTAAAGAATAATTATAATTAATTTTACTTACCTATTTTATCTTTGCTTCCAATCACAATAAATGTCTGCACTTATTGCACTTTTGCCTTATTGTAATTAAAATTACAACATAAACGCTTAACGGGATTAACGAAAAAATATATTTCAGTGAAAATAACCCAGTACACTCAGCAACTCAGCACAGTTAAACGGGACGCGGGACTTCTTTCCCGCGCATGCGCGACAGTGGCAGCGAATGCATGCAAACACTGCGATACCGAAATTACTAAAATAAATAACAATCATATGTGATGTTTCCACATCTGACAAATAAGTTCATTTCTCAGAAGTTAATGACTGTTGCGTCTCTGAACGCGACTATAATAAATAATTACGCGCAATATTTTGCAACGTCTCTGCAATAATACTGAAAGATTTTTACAATCTTGCTACTATCTTACGTCGAAATATGTATTATATATTACAATGCCTAATACCTACAATGTTGCTATTACCGCGCAATCTGCAATATTGCAACATTCCTGCAATGAAACTGCAAGTTTCTGTGCTGTATGGGTAATAATTGATAACCGAGCACTTAAAGTTTCACTTACTCTATATACAATAATTAATTGATAAATTACCAAACTTTAATTCATGCGTGAGAGAGTAATATAAATGTACGCACTAACATATCGCAATTTCTAATATCTTCGACCTACTAACACAGCGAACGATCATGCGAGCCGTCATAATATTGTAAGTCCGAAAAAATTTAATAATTATAACTGCGTGAATGTCGGAAGGTTCGAATATACCGAAACCGATAGCGAACCGATCGTGGTTACTGAGCGAACCAGCCCGACGAGCGATTAAATTAAGCTTAACTCCGCGAGAAAATCTTTATAACGTGCGAAAAAACTTAGAGACGCAATACTCGAGCGAAAGCGAGCCCGAGTTACCGGAAAACGTCGTCACAGAACGCGAATTTCCATTTAACAATTTGGACGAAAGCCTACTCCCGCGTAATACGACTGACCCCACTGACAACACCCAACGCGAGACTAGACGTACGCGACCGTATATTAGCAGAACTCCAAGTAGAGTATCTTTACGACGCGAATTTTCGTTAACGTCCTACGAGAGCGACCTGTTCGATCCGGAAGAGATTTATAGCCAACAGGAAAATAATATGGCCGAATCGCGAAATCCGCAAGAACGCACTCCCGCGAACCCGCCGAAAAGCGCGGTAGACGAGGAAATAGAAAACATGCGGCAATCCATCCGCCAAATGGACCGAAATATAGCGGAGGCCGACCGCACGCCGCCTCCCGAGATTAACCGCGAAGAAAGAGGAGATTATACACAGATAATCCACATTTTGAATGAAATACGCGCGGATATCCATTCGTTAAATATACGAGTAACGCGACTAGAAAGCGCGGACGCACAATTACCCCGTCATACAGACACTAGCAGGGAAAACGATAACGATGCGTTTGAAACAACATATGGGCGAACGAGACGCGATATCAGAAATCGACGAAGCGTCGCCCCGAATTATCTGCCGTTAAAAGAAGTAAGAATAATGATCCCCGAGTTCGACGGAACCTCGCGACATAAATTGCAAGAATTTTTAAACGCGTGCAAATACGCTGTTCAGAACATAAACCCAGCAGACGAAGAATCGTTAATTCAAGCCATCCTATTTACAAAATTAAAAGGGAAAGCGATGCAGGACTTTGAGACGCGAGATATACAAACGTTCGACGAATTAAAGCAGCAACTCGAGACTTGTTACCAGTCGAAACTAAGCACGACACATTTACAAATCGAATTCAACTCGCTAAAACAAAAGCCGAATGAAACTGCGCACGCTTTCGGACAACGCGTTTATTTACTAGCGATGAAGTTATACGATTCGATGATCGAAGGAAAAGAGCATTCCGCATTATCAAAACGCACGATTCAACAAACAATCCAAGCGCAGGCATTAATAAATTACCAGATCGGGCTACATGACGAATTACAAGTGCTCGTACGCGCGCAGCGATATACGACGCTCCAAGAAGCGATAACGGGCGCGAGCGCCGAAGAAAAGCTCAGACCGGGAACCGCGAGAACGAGTAGTTTTGTTAATAAAAATAAAACCGAATCAAGTTACCCGCGAAATAGTCGAAATCCGACACCTCAATGCTTTAAATGCGGAAAAAACGGACATTACGGACGCGATTGTCGAAGTAGCCGATATGCGCTCCCGAAACCGGAAAAATCCTCGCGAATAAACGCAATAAGTAAATACTGCTCGCATTGCAAAAGAACAAGACATAGCCGCGACGAATGCTGGAGCCTAAACGGAAAACCGAAACATAGTACAGATAAACTAAAAATCGGAAATCAGCAAAAAACGCGATGAAAATATACGCGACCGAAAGAAATCGCGACAACAGAAAAGGAACGCCGATAGCGCAAGTAGCAGCAGCGAAGACGAGCAGGATGAAGCGAGAAAGAAACAACCGCGACCTGCATCTGAGTATCGCGTTACACATATTAAAGATATGCCACGCGCACAGAAAAAAACGGATATATTGCTAATAACATTACCAATGCGACAAGCAAAAGACGGAAAAATACAGATGTTGTACGACTCAGGGTCGACCATCTCATTAATAAAACTAAAACATTGAAAAGATGACATACTAATACATGAAGGTAAAATCGCGCTTACAGGCATAACCGGGCATAAAGTACACACCATAGGAAAAATGTACGCCACGATTAAAATAGAAAATCACAAGGTAAAACATGCATTTTACGTTGCAAGAGACGACATTCCAATAGAATATGAAAGAATAATAGGAATTGATTTCCTTCGACAACATTCGGTATCCTGTGATTATAATCAAAATCAATTAAAAATAGGAGAAGCCGTGCTAAGATTCCATACGTTTAACAAAACAATCCTAAAACCGCGCAGCGAAACCATCGTAAAAGCGATAACGAAGCAAAATCGGATAGGAATAGTACGAGCAGAGGAAACAGCTCCAGAAATCTACCTTGGAAACTGCTTAGTAGAACCGAAGAATTACACGTGTCCCGTTAGTATCATAAATACAACCGATACGGAAGTCGAGATACAGACGCCGAACGTCACACTCGAAGACATAGAACGCGAAATCGAATCCAAAATACACACGATACAAGCGATACAAGCAATTAAGCCTACTAGCTCGAGACAAATCTGACAACTACTACGCACGCAACATTTAAATACGGAAGAAAAACAGGCACTCCTAGCACTCCTAGAAGAATATTGCGATACATTTCAGTTGGACGGAGAACCACTGACGTGCACCGCGACGGTAGAGCACGAGATAAACACGCGCGCTGATACCTCGCCGGTGAACACGAGACCGTATCGTCTTCCCGATAAGCACAAGACGGAAGTAAATAAACAAGTGCAAGAAATGCTGAAAAATGGCATAATCCGAACAAGCGCGAGTCAATGGAACGCAGCACCCTTATTGGTACCGAAAAAGGCCGACGCATCCGGAAAACCTAAGCTCCGAGTAGTAGTAGACTTTCGGAAGCTAAACGATTTAACAACAATAGATTCATTTCCACTGCCCAATATCACCGAGATACTGGACCAGTTAGGAAACGCTAAATATTTTACCACACTAGACTTAGCGTCAGGATATCATCAGATACCGATGGCTGAGCAAGATAAACAAAAGACAGCTTTTTCAACGCCCTACGGACACTACGAATTTAATAGAATGCCGTTTGGATTGAAAAATGCGCCAGCAACATTCCAGAGACTAATGAATTCAATTCTAACCGGAATGCAAGGACTTAAATGTCTAGTTTATTTAGACGACATCGTCATATATGGAGCGAGCCTAGAGGACCACAATAAAAGACTCAAGGAAGTACTGCAGAGACTCCGAGAAAATAATCTAAAATTGCAACCAGATAAATGCGAATTTTTGCGCAAGGAAGTAATTTATCTAGGTCACATAATTTCGGAGAATGGAATATCTCCGGATCCGTCAAAGTTAACGGCAATAAAGGAATTTCCGACGCCGAAGAAAGTAAAAGATATACAATCTTTCATAGGACTAGCCGGATATTACAGAAAATTCATAGAAGATTTTTCAAAAATAGCCAAGCCACTGACGAAATTAACGAAGAAAACGGAAAAATTTGAGTGGACTATGGAACAGCAAAATGCTTTCGAAATACTAAAAGAAAGATTAATGACAGCGCCAGTGCTAATGTATCCAGATTTCAATCAAGAATTCATAGTGACCACTGATGCTTCCGACTATGCAATCGGAGCAGTATTGTCACAAGGAAAAGTAGGTAACGACCGGCCAATTGCTTACGCCAGCAGAGTTTTATCGCGGGCGGAGCAGAATTACAATACAACCGAGAAAGAATTATTAGCGATTGTATGGGCTGTAAAACATTTTAGGCCATACGTATACGGTACGAAATTTAAAATCGTAACCGATCACAAACCATTAATCTGGCTATTTAATGTGAACGATCCCGGATCGAGATTGATCCGATGGAGATTAAAACTCGAAGAATATGATTATGAAATCATCCATAAAGCCGGACGAGCGAACGCGAACGCCGATGCACTGAGCCGCAATGTAACAAGAGAAGCGCATGAAACAGAAGAGGAAGAACGAGAGATCCTCGCAATAGAAGAAGAAACAAACTCCGACGAAGAAAAAATATACACGGAGGAAGACAAGAAACAGATATTATATGAATATCATGATGCACCTACAGGAGGACATCAAGGAGTTGAACGAACGATAAAAAGAATCCGCCTAAACTATAATTGGCCAGGAATAACGAAAGATGTAGAAAAATACATTGCAAAATGCGAATTGTGCCAGAAAAATAAACTATCGCGAAAAAATAAAGTACCGTTAATAATCACGGATACGCCTACTAAACCTTTCGAAAAATGCGCGTTAGATATTGTAGGACCGCTAACAGTTACAACAAACGGAAATAAATATCTTTTAACATTCCAAGACAACTTAACGAAATTCAGCAAAGCGATACCGATTCCAAACCAAGAAGCGAACACGGTCAGTAAAGAATTCGTTACAAAGATTGTACTTGAACACGGAATACCGGAAAAAATTTTAACGGATCAAGGCACAAATTTCCTCAGCGAAATATTTAAAAATACATGTAAACTATTAAAAATAAATAAAATACAAACAACTGCCTATCATCCGGAAAGTAATGGCGCGTTAGAACGATCGCATCGAACATTAGCGGAATATTTAAGACACTACATAAACGAAGACCAGACCGACTGGGACGAATGGATACCGTTCGCAATGTTCACATACAATACGACGCCACACACAGCTACGGGGTATACACCCTTCGAATTAGTCTATGGGCACCAAGCAGATTTACCTACGTCACTGACGAGACCGCCTAAACCGACATATAATTACGACGATTACGCGCAAGAATTGAAAGAAAGACTAAGGGCAACGAATCAGCTCGCAAAAGAGCATATCAAAGAAGAAAAATTTAAAGCCAAAAAACAGTACGACAAAAGTACTAGAGAAATAAAATTTAAAGTCGGCGACAAGGTATTAGTACATGACGAGACGCTCCGACGCGGACGATCTAAGAAACTTGAACCCCTATGGACCGGACCATACGTAAAAATAGAAAAAAATTCAGACGTGAACTACACGATAAAAAAGGGGAGGAAAGCAGTTCGCATGCACATAAACAAATTAAAACCATTTATAGAAAATTAAAATAAAAAATTTAACCAATTCATTGTTTGAACGACCGAGAAATCGCATCCGCTCCAAAGTGCGACGGACAAAACGTACATAGAAAAATAATAAAAAACACGGGCAAAATTGCAATACGAGGAAACTGTAAATTAACAACCTCAGACATGACAATACAAACGAAAGAAGCCGTGCTAAGATTCCATACGTTTAACAAAACAATCGCGCAGCGAAACCATCGTAAAAGCGATAACGAAGCAAAATTGGATAGGAATAGTACGAGCAGAGGAAACCGCTCCAGGAATCTACTTTGGAAACTGCTTAGTAGAACCGAAATATTACACGTGTCCCGTTAGTATCATAAATACAACCGATACAGAAGTCGAGATACAGACGCCGAACGTCACCTTCGAAGACATAAAACGCGAGATCGAATCCAAAATACTGTTGCGTCCGCGCGTCGACTTCGATAATACTCGAACACGCGCGACACAAACGGCACTCGCGTACAGCGACGTAAATGATTAACACTTTTTTAAAAGAACAAAAGGAACTTTAATAATAACACAGAACACACAATTAAACTAGGAACACAGAACGGGTAATAACGGTAATCGTATCTCAAATATGTCCGCCCGGAATGACATCCGTCGCGAGACTCAAGATGGCCGATCTCTCTCAAGAAGTCCGCCGTTGTTTAACAACAACGCTTAGCAACGTTCTCCCGGAGACGAATACAGTAGATTCATGAATAACCGCCTTAGACGACCCGCAGGGACGCAACAATACACACGATACAAGCAAGAACAAATTTTAAGCCTACTAGCTCGAGACAAATCTGACAACTACTACGCACGCAACATTTAAATACGGAAGAAAAACAGGCACTCCTACGGATATGCGAAGAATATTGCGATACATTTCAGTTGGACGGAGAACCACCTACGTGCACCGCGACGGTAAAGCACGAGATAAACACGCGCGCTGATACCTCGCCGGTGAACACGAGACCGTATCGTCTTCCCGATAAGCACAAGACGGAAGTAAATAAACAAGTGCAAGAAATGCTGAAAAATGGCATAATCCGAACAAGCGCGAGTCAATGGAACGCACCCTTATTAGTGGTACCGAAAAAGGCCGACACATCCGGAAATGTACTTGAACACGGAATACCGGAAAAAATTTTAACGGATCAAGGCACAAATTTCCTCAGAGAAATATTTAAAAATACATGTAAATTATTAATAATAAATAAAATACAAACAACTGCCTATCATCCGGAAAGTAATGGCGCGTTAAAACGATCGCATCGAACATTAGCGGAATATTTAAGACACTACATAAACGAAGACCAGACCGACTGGGACGAATGGATACCGTTCGCAATGTTCACATACAATACGACGCCACACACAGCTACGGGGTATACACCCTTCGAATTAGTCTATGGGCACCAAGCAGATTTACCTACGTCACTGACGAGACCGCCCAAACCGACATATAATTACGACGATTACGCGCAAGAATTGAAAGAAAGACTAAGGGCAACGAGTCAGCTCGCAAAAGAGCATATCAAAAAAGAAAAATTTAAAGCCAAAAAACAGTACGACAAAAGTACTAGAGAAATAAAATTTAAAGTCGGTGACAAGGTACTAGTACATGACGAGACGCTCCGACGCGGACGATCTAAGAAACTTGAATCCCTATGGACCGGACCGTACGTAATAATCGAGAAAAATTCGGACGTGTATTATACAATTAAGAAAGGAAGAAAAGCGGTGCGCATGCATACAAACAAATTAAAGCAATTTATAGAGAATTAAAAAAAAACTTACCTATTCCAGTCGACAGGCCGAAAGTCGCACGGGGCAACATGAAACGGATTCACATTACAAAGTCTAAGAATTCCTACACAACCCCGGCATATATTTCGAAAAGATCGGACAGATAACAGATTTAATTCGGGATGCGAAAGATGAAATAGAATATCTTACTTATGTACGCAAGGGCACTATGCATCCCGTACTAACACCTATTAGCGACATTATAACACATTTAAAAGAAGCAGCTATCCAATTACCTCACGGTTTATATTTCCCTTTCGAAATCCGAAACGACGAATGGTTAGCACTAGAAGAATATATTAAAATAACTGCATACCGTGAAGGATATATCATATTTACTGTATTGCGGATACCGTTGCAACAGCCACGTACTTGGCTATACTCAACTGTACGCGAACAATCAATAACAATTCAATGCGAAAATTGTAACGAGATTAGAAAAGTAATTAAAGGAATAGGGCAAATTACTCTTCAAAATAAATGTAAATTAATAACAACAGAAATGACGATCCAACCAAAAGAAGTCATACAAGGTAACGAAATAGAAACATATTTACCGGAAATTAATGCAAAAGCACATACTTTATTGATCCGGTATGAAGGAAAGCGAGGAGAATAAAATATTGTAATCGTGGCCTGAACCTCCGGATCCAGTAATATTAAGAAATCAATTATATATATACATATATTATCATTTTATTATCTTTTATTATATTTAG
>NW_021853432.1:0-1191 GCF_003651465.1 Formica exsecta
TATATTATAAAAGAAATTATATTTTATCAAGAGACGCGGAAGAATCTCGCGTTAGCATCTCGCTAAATGTATCTTTCGTCGTCTTTTTGTTTTATATATACGAGTTTTGAAGCAATTATATTGTAGCAATTATAAGTTTAATATTTATAAATGTATTTTCAAGAGAAAAAAAATTAATTACTTATTTTAAATCGATCTCAGAAAACTGACACTCTCTGTTAAAACACGAGTAACTTTTTTATATTTTTTAGATAAAAGTACAGTTTTTAAATAACACTTACTCTTACACACACGCTATGCGCACGTACATTTATAAATCTATATTTATAAATAGAGTTCTATTTTTTTCTTATGTTTTACATAATTGAATATATGTGAAAAATTCATATGAGATCAAAAGAATTTTTAACTTGTGCCTAATCTATTTTATCTATAGAAAAATAAAAATGCACATCATTGCTCTTCTCTTTTCGTCATTCTCAAACCCATAATACATGATTTGAGATACGATTTCTTTCGAACTTTCGGAGTATTTAAGAAATTGAGATTTATTTGATGTAACATTTCGCGTTTGTTAATCGAAAAATGACTGAATACGATACTTATAATTATTTCCTTTCATTTTTACCGATCTTTATATTCTTCCTATAATTTATCTTTGAAAAATTAAATTTATACATCGTGTATAATAAAAAAAATATATATATTCTATTGTATAATAAAACATAAAAATATGCTAGGAAATTAAATATTTTTTTATTAAATATTCTATATGTATACATATTATATTACAAAATTATATATTGTATAATATAACCCTTCCATGGGTACACCTTGACGTGGTGGAGTGGCTTCAGTACCTGGACGGTATACCTTAAGGTCCTAAGTGTCTTAGAACCTAAAGGTTTACTGTGAAGGGGAAACCAAGTACCCAGCGTCGTCGTTGCTGTCATCGTGCCGCGGACGGCTCGTCATATCGTTGATGCTGTCATCGTGCCGCGGACGGCTCGTCATATCGTTGATGCTGTCATCGTGCCGCGGACGGCTCGTCATATCGTTGATGCTGTCATCGTGCCGCGGACGGCTCGTCATATCGTTGATGCTGTCATCGTGCCGCGGACGGCTCGTCATATCGTTGATGCTGTCATCGTGCCGCGGACGGCTTTCGCGTCTTTCGCGTCGCGTGTCAAT
>NW_021853432.1:2138-2771 GCF_003651465.1 Formica exsecta
AAATATTAATTATTTTGAGCGCTGCTATAATTTGGATCTTCTATTTATATATTACAGACCAATGTAGTGACCCTAACATCCTGAGAGGAGGAGGAGGCCTAGGAGAGGCATTCTGTACCGGCGGAGCAACCCAAGGGTGAATATTTATTAATTTTATATTAGTTGTTAAAAATCGCGTACGCGCATGAATTCAATCTCATTATTTGAATGAATTAAACAAGAGAAAATTAGAAAAAAAGACTTACATAAATCCGATAAATGTTTTTAGTATTAAAGAAAACAGTCTTTTTAAAATTTATAAAATTGTTTCATATTTTTGTATCTGCTTATTATCAGATATAAAATTTGACACGTAAAATTATAATTTTTTGAAATATTAATTATATTTTGAGCATTGCAATAATTTGAATTTTATATTTGTATTACAGACAACGTAGCCTCAAGACCAACAACTCCTCTGTTGCGCATCAGTGCCGGTGAGTGACAAACTTTTATTTAATTTTAAAGTAACGGATTTGTAGAGATTGTAGATGTAGATTGTAGTTTGTAGATTGTAGATAAATCCGTTACTTTTAAATGGATGAGCTAACACAGGTTAAGTCGAATAATTTTTAATAAGTTCTTTTGATATGC
>NW_021853432.1:3409-24359 GCF_003651465.1 Formica exsecta
CTAGGAGAGGCATCCTGCACCGGCGGAGCAACCCAAGGGTGAATATTTATTAATTTTATATTAGTTGTTAAAAATCGCGTACGCGCATGAATTCAATCTCATTATTTGAATGAATTAAACAAGAGAAAATTAGAAAAAAAGACTTACATAAATCCGATAAATGTTTTTAGTATTAAAGAAAACAGTCTTTTTAAAATTTATAAAATTGTTTCATATTTTTGTATCTGCTTATTATCAGATATAAAATTTGACACGTAAAATTATAATTTTTTGAAATATTAATTATATTTTGAGCATTGCAATAATTTGAATTTTATATTTGTATTACAGACAACGTAGCCTCAAGACCAACAACTCCGCTGTTGCGCATCAGTGCCGGTGAGTGACAAACTTTTATTTAATTTTAAAGTAACGGATTTGTAGAGATTGTAGATGTAGATTGTAGTTTGTAGATTGTAGATAAATCCGTTACTTTTAAATGGATGAGCTAACACAGGTTAAGTCGAATAATTTTTAATAAGTTCTTTTGATATGCATTGCATCTATTGCAAAGGTAAATTAAAGTCTGAATTAAAAAAGGAAGATTATAGAAAACATTTTTTTCCAATTTGTAAATTTTATCTGATTTATCGAATAAAAAACGCTAGTAATTTTATCAATTATATACGTGTGATAGTAACTTATTCTTATAACGCGCGCCGATCTTATCCTAATTTCTTATAGTTCATCCATATCGTAGAATTTGCTTGTAGATACTGCTCTTAAACTTTGTTTTGACTGGTATAAGACCAAATAATCAATCAATTAAATTATTTGTAATATAATAATAAATGGCATAAATGTTATGCAAATTAATCTTATTTTATTTTAAATTATATAATATAATAATTTTGTAATCAAGATTTTGATTGATTACTTGGCTTTGTCTCAGTTAAAATAAAGTTATATTAAAATGAACATCTAACGAACGATCGTAAAATCGCACGATCGTCAACGAGCGTGAAATATTCACACTCATCTGCCGGCGATAATAATTACCCGGCAGAAGAAGGAGTTTATCTCCTTACGAGCGCAAGAAAAATTTTGCGCTTATTCGCCGGCGACAGTAAGTATCCGGCGATAAAAGGAGTGCGTATCTCCTTTTTCGATCTCTGGTTAGAGATTGATCCAGAAAATGGCCAGGAGCAACGAAAGGTAGGTCCAACTGGCCCGAAGAATGAATATAGGCTACGCGAAATAGGTGGCCAATACTGGCCAAAATGCATAGCAAGAGATACATAAGGTACGAGTAGGGCACGCGGTTAGGGCACGCGGTTAGGGTCGATTACGTTCTCCAAATCTCCGCTGTTTCAGCCAGCAAGTAGGATTGTTAGGGCTATAGAAACTATTAGGGCATTAAGGAAAAAACTAGAAATAAGATTAAAATATATAATAATAATATCCAACTTAAATTTTATCTTCAGGAAAAGTAAAAAAATAAACCACAATAATATTATAAAACATAACACATTAGTTATAATGTATATTTTATATTAAAAATTTTACAAATATATATATATATATATATATATATACGTATATATATATGTGCGCAACTTATAATATAAATATGTATAAGTTCAAGTATGTGTATTAATGCTTTCAGTATCAAATTATTCGCATTATAGAATATTTGTATAAATTGAATATATTTATTTGATACTGATAGCGCATCATCAATTTGTAAATTGGTTTTTTCCACGTTCTTATCGCGTTCTTCCCGTTCTTCCTATTTTTGAACACGATCGCTGTCCCTCTCGTCAGGTGACCGGTAATAAAGTTGCCTAGTTCGTACCGAGGAATAGTCGAAACGATCTTCATCGTAGAGAATTATTTCTTGTTAGTTTTTGTAAGATCCATCCGCGACGTCTAGTTCGGTGCTCTGTTGAAAATTGGGGATTTTCGTTGCAGGATTGGAATTAATCCCAGGTTTTCCTGACGATTCCTGAAAGCAATGGTTTCGGTAGTAACTCAACGACGACTGCCACACGCCTTTTCGAAGTCGAATCACGAAATTAATTTAAATAGTATTTTTGAAGAGACAATATATTTCTTTCTCTTCGTTAAAAGTGTTCTTCCATCATTATTAATATTAATATATTATTGTCTTAATGTGTTAAAAAGATTTAATAGAGTAGATTGAACATGGATATAGCTAATTTATATAGATAAATTTATATTTTTCAAGCAATTTCAAATTGCAATCAATTTGCCTGTTTCTACTGACTTTTTTGATACAAAAAATTATAGTTACGAACGAATATATTTTATTAATTAATTTTAATATAATTTTCAATCTTTTTTTAAGAAAATATTTCTAGGTGCTGAGGAGAGAAAGATTATCATCGTGAAGAATTATTTCTTATTGGTTTTTGTAAAATCTATCCGCGACGTCTAGTTTGGTGCTCTGTTGAAAATTGGGGATTTTCGTTGCAGGATTGGAATTAATCCCAGGTTTTCCTGACGATTCCTGAAAGCAATGGTTTCGGTAGTAACTCAACGACGAGCGCCACACGCCTTTTTAAAGTCAAATTACGAAATTAATTTAAACAGTATATTTAGAAGAAAAATATATTTTCTTTTCTTCGTTAAAAGTGTTCTTCTATCGTTATTAGTATTAATTTATTACTGTCTTTATGAAAAAGAAAGATTTAATAGTAGATTAAAAATGGATATAGCTATTGTGTATAAATTTATATTTTTTTAATAATTTCAAATTGTAATTAGTTTGTCCGTTTTTGTTGACTTTTTTGATAAAAAAATGGTTACAAACGAATGTATTTTAATAATTAACTATTAATTAATATAATTTTTGGTTTTTTTTGAGAAACTATTTCTCTAGGTACTTGAGACATGAACATTAATTTTTGGTTTCTTTTAAGAAACTACTTGCAGATACTGGACATCCCGCCGTTCTAGGACATTAGCCCTAGATTAGTGTTTTTAGAATATATATACTATTTTATATATATAATAAAATACATGCGCAAATCAATATACTATTTCAAAATTTTCTTATACTTCTTTGAATATTATGTTATATGTATACGAAATTACATATATAAATGTGCGAATACTTAAAAACTTCGAGATAAGTCGAATGGGTACCCCGATATCAGTAAAATATCGACAAATTAATTTATTTAAACGTTAGAAAAATAGATTAGAATTAATTACTTGAAATTATGTCAATTTATTTTATCTTGCAAAGTATCTGAATTGAAATATCTTAAATTTTGCTGTTATCGGGTTCGATTCGTCTCGAATAATTGGTACCCGAGAATTATTTGTACTCGCACATTTAGCACAAACTGTAATAACAATGCATGTATTTTATTATCTATAAATATAGTCGTTCGTAACCACATTTCCATAGAAATCGTTATATCCATATATTTTTTAATAAAGAGATATATTTCTTAATAATAGAAGAATATCTTTTCGCGTGAATTTCGATCTCGCGAATTGAAGATAATGATAATGGTAATTGTCGTTGATTCGTTACCGAAATCATTGCTATTGGGAGCAGTCCGGAAGATCCGGGATTCGTTCCTTCCTGCAGCGGCTCTAACGTTTAACGGATCACTTAACTTTTCTTTGCGGATCGATCTTGCAGAAACTGATATAGAAACAAGACGTTGGTCGTTCTCTACCTTTAGGATTGTTCTTCTTTTTGTCGGATATTAACCGGCGTGTCACCGGGCGGAGGGAGGGCCTTGTTAAAATCGTAGGGTCTGTTATTCTCTATAAAACGTGGCGATAACGTAATTTTTTATAATATTTTAAGGCTTATAAGACCCATTTTATCCTATTAAACCAGTTATTCGCGTGATAAAATATGTATCTTATTGTTGATCGCGACATTCGTATAAAATCGCGTATTGGAAAGTAAATCGGACAGTGGATGCTATATTACAGATCTGGAATATCTGTCGAAATATCTTTGCATAAAATAATAGTAATTATATCGCGCGCGCGTACATGTGTTGCTTTGATTGCTTCGATTATTGTAGAAATTACGCGTATCGCAATCGAATATTACGCGTATCGCAATCGGATATTATGAATATCGTCGGTTTATTTATTCCTTACGTCTGTTCGCGAATTTTAAATCGTAATTTATTTTATAATTTAATCGTTGATTTACATCGAAGCTTTATCTATCTTTTTGCATCTTGAATATTTTCTTTGAAAGTCTGCATAAAATCCGCTAGTAGTGCAAATTCTTTTTCTTTTATAATTGAAAGATGATTGATATTTTTATTAACGACTCTTTTGGTCGCGATTATTTATATTATACAAAACTTATTAAGCTCTATAATTGTATGTCAATTATTAATAATAAATATCGCGTAATAAATTGTTGCTAAAAAGCTTTGTCTATACTAAACATTTCTAGTAAATTTTTTATTATACGCATATTTTGGACATTTTCGTATAATTCCATGTAATAAATTATTTTGTATTATATTTTGTGTCCTCACATATTTTTCCTCCTCGATGGTATCTACACCTTAACGAAGGCATTTGCCGGGTGAGGAGGTTTGAGTACTCTAATAAACCTGAGAGCTATGCCGGCGATAAAATACAGCATTTTTGAGTAAAGCAGGTTTGATCGTTCTGAGACCGATTAATGATGTCATATATTCCATGGATTATTGTATTATTAAGGGTACTTGAATTATTAGATTAATTAATAAAATACTTTGAGTAAGCGTTTGATTTTAATCAGGACAAAAAATCTTATGCTTTAAAGCAAAAATAGCGTCAAAAACGGGGGGCATGAACTTTATATTATTTATATTATTAATGCATTATATATATATTTATATCAATCAGATTCTCTCGAAACCTACAAGGCGACATACACTACTTTTTAATTGAACATATATTCATGGCAAATTGGATTTAATCGCTCTCAAAGCGATCAAACTTGCTTCACTTAGAAATATCTTGATAGTGATACGACGTACAAAAAATTGATTTCTGAGAAATAGATGTCTATTCTACTATAATTTTCCTATAATTTTGTAATTGGTTCCTCATAGAGGTTCCTCAAAATATTATTCTTACGAAAAATCAAGATATCTCTTGCAATATTGGAGAGTAAAAATTAAGAGTTTCTTTTATATTTTGTGGCATGCTATACAGGACTCTAATTAAAAAGAAAATGCAAAAAGAACTACTTATCCTAACACTTGGATGTGTCTTGATACGATGTGTCTTTATTTCGAAACGCGGAGATCTATTCTATGTTATTATTATTATATTTTCCTATAGTTTTAACTGTGTTCTTTTGAATCCATGGAGTTTTAATCACTAACAGCGTTAATTTTTTTTTTTAATGTTTTAAGACGTTTACGTTTCGCCGGCGTGTCCATGCTGTCCAATATACCATGCATGTTCAATATCAATTCCGTAATAGAAAATTTCGAGAATTCTTTGAAATCTTACATTGCGTTGATCACGGCACCGTTGATATCATCGTGTTCATGGACCGATACTATCCGGATTTCCGCTCGTCAATGTCCGACAAAAAGACATAGTTTTCATGATTACAGATTATCATATTATGGGAATTCGTGACTAATAAAAAATGGAATGAGTAAAATTTGCGTATATAAAATACGTGACAGATGTGTGAAAAATTATAATTTCCTTATTGAAAATATTTAAAAACGACCATTGAAAACATAAAGACTATTTTTCTAAAATATATAATATAATCAGTAATAAAAATGAAAGTATCAAGTTTGATTAATTCGTTATCTCATATAATAAATATGCGAAAATGTGAAATTAAACATATGAAATTAGAAAAACTCAATTATACTCAATTTTTCTATCATCTAATTTCATCTCTTAATCGACATCTCTAGGATTGCACAAGACTTAAAACAATACAAAGCTGCATGCCAGGATTAAACATTTTAAGGAAGAACATATAGTGTGTCAATATATATGTTTGTATACCGAAAGTGAGACAATCTTGTCAAAAAATATTGAACAATCATGGTATGAATAACGCTACTATATTATCTCTATTTAAGAAAAAGGAGAAATTGAAAGAGGTGTCATAATTATTACGATTAATAAGAGTAATTTATGCGTGTTTTTTGTACTACTATTCTTCGCAAATCTTGCGTTTTTTCAATAAACCTCCGAAAGCGATGGCCGGTGCGAACACGAGGATAAGCCATATTGAGGTGGTAGAGTTTAACATCGACTGGTTCCGAATAAATTCACAGAAAATTGATTAATGGTTAAGAGTGATCGGTCGCTATCAATTTTGCTCTATGTCTTTATATAGACTTGTTATTTAATAGATTACTAAGAATTTTATATTGCAGCTATTTGTAAGAAGTAATCGAAAAGATAAGGATATAGTGTAAGTGTGTTTGTGATAATGCACTATATATATATAATAGAATATCAAATAAATTTTGAATACATTTATTTATACGAATATTTATAATAATGCTTTCTTTTTTATAAATATTTCACTAAAATTATTCAAAATAAG
Organism: Formica exsecta; assembly: GCF_003651465.1. NCBI lineage: Eukaryota > Metazoa > Arthropoda > Insecta > Hymenoptera > Formicidae > Formica > Formica exsecta. The sequence continues at coordinate 9,972 of NW_021853432.1, forward strand.
AGATTGCATTTATACAATCTCTTTCGAAATAAGGATTATCTCTTCATCTGACCTCTGATTTCAAGTCACGAGAGACATGTCTTTGATATATTGAGTTGTCTAATCAGGTAAACAGATAAATTTCTCGCGACATCGGCAATAATCGAGAATTCGGTAAACGGTGACGGTCAATGGAACGATGCAGGGAGTTTGTCTCTTGAAACAACATTTGTTCATATCATGCAGCATATGATATGGTACGAGCGTGTTGTTATCGAGTTTATCAAAATCTCTTTCATTACTCATTGGGCTATGTACAAGCCGAGAACTGACATAAACAGCGGTATTTGCCGCCTTTGGTGTCTGTGAATGTGCGATAGTGTCAGTCTGTCTGTCATTCGGCCGCGACGAGAGTATCTTCTCCATTATGACTGAAATGAACGGGACCGTGCATTACGCTCTGGTGGCCCTCTGGGAGAAATCCGGCTGCAAGATCGTCGCGGATTATCCCGCGGATCGGGACCCGACCTATCGTGCTCTCACCCTCAGTACCCTCGATGGCCTCAAGACGATCGAAGACGATAAAATCAGCGTCGATCGGGGCAAGTAAGATCTTCTTTATTTGCACTAGCTTGTATATTCGATCATGCACGAAATATGCTTCATGCGTCGTAAATTCGAGAAGGACACGTATTGCGTCGCAATAATAAGATTGACATTTATAGTAACAAAGTTTTAAATTTTGCACATTTCCAAAGTTTTGTGTTTTTCGATTAGAGAGAAGCATTAAACATATTATTAGATGATATTATACGGGCGTCAGCAGTTTTTCTTGTTATGGCATACTCGCGATAAACAAGTATTATATAATAATTTTATGAATTATATAATAGGTCACAATAAATTAATTATGCAGGATAAGATTGCTTTATTCTTATGTTGTTTATTTAAGCTATAACGAGCATAACGCCGAATTTTTCTATAGATATACTGTACATGTGTTGATTGGAGAACTTCATTATGCCTGTCTGACATCGAGATCTAATTGCCCTTCCTCAACAATACAACTGGAATCTTGCTCTCAAATATTTCTGCAAAGACTACGAAACGTTTATAGAGAATTACCAATATTGGCGGACTTATCGAGAGATCTGACTAATCTCGCGGTAGCTGATCTTTCGAAACCTTTGAAAAAGATAATTGTAAGTGATAAAATAATTTTATAGCATAAGGGGGGTGAAAAGAGATAGTAATATAAAAGTCAGTATTTTCAATATCTCATAAAATTCCAATATCAATATAATTGTATATATAACGAATTTTAATTTACTTGTAGGAAATTTTTTTAACAATACAACTATGAGAAACCTTTATTTGCTTTCGATTTTCAAGTCATACTTGATCATCACATCTGGCTGATATCTGGCTGCATGTTATGTAAAATATCATAGTTTATAAACTTCACTAAAAAAATTTCATGATTCTCTTCTCTTAAATAAACGACTTTTTATTGCATTGATAAACGAAAAAAAAAAGATATAAAAAAATATATCGATATAGAAAAATAGAATCGACATTATTTCAGGAGGAGTATAATCGTAAAGATGCCGATTCTGAAAATTTGATCTCGAAGTTAGAGGAAGAATTGATCGAGGTACGTCATCTGTTGATGGATGGAGTTCAAAAGCTGATCGATAGGGGCGAGAGATTGGACGAACTCGTTCGAAAGACGCAGAGCCTCGAAATTTCGGTATAAATAAATTTTCGTTTATTTTCGTTATATTTTTCGTTATATTTTTCATTATATTTTTGTTGTTATTATTCATATTGCTCGTAAAAAAATGAAACATCAATCAAGTCAAGTAAATTGTAACAGTTGCGGCCCAATCCTATTAATACTAATGTCGTTATATTTAATTAAAAATGGCTGATTTGCGCCAATAATTTATACAATTTCTGAATCGATTTGCTGATCTCACTTAATACGACCCTCTACGCGTTTATAGCTTTTATAATAAGAATTCCATCGCATTCAATAACCGATTAACAATAAGCAATGTAGTTCCTACACGCGACTTCATTTAGAAATGGCTATACAACGGTATGAAGAAATTAATTATAGTAATCGTGAGTGCCGATTAAGAAGCCACGAATCACTGACCCCGAGACGATTATGGCAATCACTATTCGGCGCGATACATAACATTTATGAATATTTCTGTTACAGTCCCGGGACTTTCATGTAGTATCAAGGATTCCGCAAAAGAAAAAAAAGAACATTTTCGTAGCAGTCGGAGGAGCAATCTTGATGTTTGTATCGACTTCGCTCTTAATGATTCTGATATATATAGGAATATTGTGATCACTTTTTATACGAAAAAATTTTTAATACGAACATCACACACAAGATATATCTTATATAAAGTTTTTTCAAAATGTATGGTTATAATATTTATTAAAAAAGTTTAATAATTTTAAATATGTCTTTTGAGATCCTATATTAACTTTATTCTCTTAATAGAATTACTGGCCAGATAAATAGAATTATTTCTGCCTATTTGAGAATAGTGTCAATATTATGAACGGATTATGTCTTTTGATTTACTTTCAATCTACATTGTATATTCTCTATCTATTTGTAAGTATGACTGACAATGTGTGAGAAAGAGAATGACTTTCTATAATATTTTTTTAAAATAAGAGTACATAGTAATATATATATTTTATAATAATATGTGTTCTCTCTCTCTCTCTCTCTCTCTTTCTTTCTCACACACACATACACACACACACACACATGCACGTATATATAATATATAATATATAAATATGCATATTCTATATATGTATTGTATAACGCTTTAATTAAACTATATTCACATTGATTGCAAATGTTCCCAAAAAATAATGGTCTTTATATATTTATTATTATTAAACAACGATTCTCAAATAATTAAATAACTTATAAGAATGGCGTCGCTGTTGAGATTCGTAGTTAATCCTATTGAATTGCAAAACGTGATTAAAGTTAAACATGATTTGGCCGAATCGTCGAGACGCCTGCACTTTATCGCGGCTCGTAAAATTCAGGTTAGTCATAATAATCTGGCATAATAATTAACGACTCTATATCAATGGCGCTAATAAATATATAATATCAAAGTTTTTAAATTGTAGGCTTGGATCCGTGGCATTATTACTCGTAATCATCTCCGTAGGCTCCACGAAAACGCGACGATTCTGCAACGTCATTGGCGCGGATATCGCACCAGGATGTTCACTAATCAATATTTGATTCAGCATGTTCAGCAGATGTGGCAGGATTATTATACTAGTATGGCGACGAGGATTCAAGCTGTTTGGAGAGGCTACTGGATTAGAAAAACACAAATAAACTTTCTACAGTTACGACGATGGTTGAGAGACGTTTATACGAAGAACGATGAAACTTTAGAAAACATGAAAAAGTATGTTTACATGCATCCATTATTTACTGTTGTCAGCATGCACTATCTTTTTATAGATTTAGACGAGGAGAACTCGAATACGCGGAAAATATGACTGAACAAGAAGCGATGCTCGGGATTTTATTCATCTTATTTAAAGTAAATGAAATTATTAAATTTTTTTCTCTAGATCTTTGCGATTTGCACATTACAATTTTTTACAAAATTTAATATTCAAACATTGCTGAAACTATGTTTTTTTGAAGTTACATCATCTTTTGAGGACCAAATGCCGTCCAGGTGTCATCACGAGAATTGATAAAACTCGTTTCACATACATCGAAGAAATGTTGAAATGTCTCGAATATGATCAATATGTTTCTAAAGCGAAAGCTATTTGCAAAGACTGTCAAATCGATCGTAAACCTTCTTTAATTTTTCGTGGCACTTATTTTGAGAGATGTGAAAAAGAGATTCGAGAGTTTGAGAAGAGTTTACAAGCCGGGAACGTATCCATTTTTAGAAGTATAGCTGATTAACAAATTAAATCATGTGATTATGTGTGCTAATCTTCCAAAGTTTTACTCTATCTTGATTTTATAAATAAAATTAAATATATGATGCATCATTTTAAAGATAATAATTATCTTCTTTTTCTCTACATTTTCTTTAGATGAGCTTTTTAAAGAAAGAAATGGAAATATCATGGAAAATAAAATCTTAGACTGTCAGCAAAAACATAAAAATTCCCCAAAATGTTTGCAAAATTACGCGCAAATGCAACCAAGTGAATTGTATAAAGCTATTAATAAAATGGACTGCCAAATGCATCGACTTCGCTTAAATTGTCCAATCCACAATATTATCTTTTAGAAGCCTGCATTGAGATAAAAAAAAACTCACATGCAAAAAAGTATATTCAATCGTTCACAAGGTTTATACTTTCAATTTTAGTATAAATTTATATGGATATAATATTCTATTTTAAAGTATCTTTAATCTATTTGACTGTGTATAATTTCTAAATATAAAAACAAGAAATAAAAATAATTTAAAGTTTTATATTATTATATATATAATTTTAATTAATAAAAACATATTATTTGTAAGAAAATCGAATGAAAAAATAATTATGAATAAAAAATCAAGTTTTGCAATTAAAATTATGTTTCGTTCAGCATGTAATTTAAATTATCATTATATACATATATATAAAATGATCATCCAATTTCTGCAGGTAAACTTTTTTGTCTCATCTATTTCTCGGACCGTGACAACCACTCTCAATTTTTACGAAATAGATAATTATTTGTCGAGATTATTAGGCTAAGTGATTATTATCACGTGCTAACAATAATTTTAATTAATAAAAACATATTATTTGTAAGAAAATTGAATGAAAAAATAATTATGAATAAAAAATCAAGTTTTGCAAATAAAATTATGTTTCGTTCAGTATGTAATTTAAATTATCATTATATACATATATATAAAATGATCATCCAATTTCTGCAGGTAAACTTTTTTGTCTCATCTATTTCTCGGACCGTGACAACCACTCTCAATTTTTACGAAATAGATAATTATTTGTCGAGATTATTAGGCTAAGTGATTATTATCACGTGCTAACATTTTTTCAGTTTTAAAGTATAAATTTTATCGTCAAAAGAAATAATTTAAGTTTTGCTGAAACTGCACGAAACTTCGAAGAGAATTCACAATGATGTTTTATATGTACATACACATATATGTATATACAACGTTACATAAATAAAATATTTATATCTCCGCAGGATTTCCGGCCATTATATCTCACAAAACACTGTTCTCTAATTAGTTATAATTAGCAACAAGATGACAAAAATAGAATAATTTCTTAACTACATTGATAATTTTCATTGCAGATAGTCGTTTCCCGAATACAACATAAAAGGATCAAATTGATTTAATTACATTGATATCCTGTCAATACATTAAACAATTTTTTTTTACTTTTGATATTTATCATTAAACACATTTATTTTTTACGGAATCTATAATCTTCGTTTACTTCTTCAATAAAGCTTTCCATGTTTTCATTCTTAAAATTATAATATACAAATTCCTAAAATTAATATAAAAATTCTAATTATTTTGCTAAATATTAAAAGAAACTAATCTGAATCGCAAATAATATTTAGTCTCGAAATCTATAAAAGGGGGACTATTTATATATCTCGCCATTCTCTTATATAATTCTAATCGTAACATTAGATTAAACTCTATAATCTTCCACAGCTGTGTTTTCACAATGTATTTAATGCATTTGCTGTTTAATCGATAAACAGAAAGACAGAGAGCATAGGTTCGTAACAGGTCATTGATAATTCTTTGCAAATAATTCAACGTTGTTTTATATTTAAAGACTGTTTGCATAACGATGATAGATCATTTTATCGTCTATTTTTTCGTTTTATTTACATTTAAAGAATAAAAGCGATTGTGTCGTGTTTTCATTTCTCTAACTTTACAAATATAAATTATATTTTATTTTTTAGAAATTATTGTAAAAGTTTTTTTTTAATAAATCAAATTTTTTCTCTAAAAGAAAGATATTATTCATTATTACTATAGTTCAAAATTACTCATTATTACAATTAAAGAGACGCGCTCGTTCAACAATGGCGTAAATATTCTCGTAAATGTTTGCATCAAAATGTGCATGCAATAAAAGATGTAAGAGTATTATATATAAAGCTATCTAGATAAAATGATATTCCAACTAGATCACCATGATCTAAACTATGTTTGAGAGATTCACTCGTTATTTAAAATTTTTTATTGCAACTTAGAAAGAAATATTTAAAAATGCAAACAAATATATTTATATATTAACAAGGTCTACTTTTGTCTTTATCATTAAGTCTTATGGATTTAAATAAATGTATCTTGTGTATCCTGTATGCGTGTAACGTGCATGCAATTCATTTGATCGAATATCGTATGAAAAATAAAAGACCACTGATAATTACGTTGAAAAAATTCAACTTTATTATTGCTCACATTTCTTTAATTACTAAAAGAACATATTTGCAGTTTCCTAAAAAAAAACAACAAAAAAGACAAAAAAGAGTCGTTTCGTTCGATTAAGTATGCTTGTTCGGTCTACGTATTGTATAATCATGCAGCTTGGCAAGCCAAAGGAACTTCGTAAATCTTCTTAGTGGAGACAGGTTTATGGGACAAGTCCGGGTTAGCTCCTTGCTTGATTCTGTTCTTCAATTGTTCTGTAGCTTCGTCCTTCGGCGCGCAGTATAATCCATATGTCTTCGACTTTGTTTCGGTAGACCGGCTATGCTGATCGCATGATGGTACAGGTCTGACAGAGAAACAGATCTGATTAACCTCCTCCTCGACTATTGTGTGATAAACCAATGCAGTTCTATCTTGGTTATTCTGAACGCCAGCTCCATATTTTTTGCCTTTAGTATTATCATGATATCCCCAATTATTTATATCGGAGACCGAAGATCTATCCGTGTTCTTTACGTTCCTCTGATAATGCGATTGCTGCACACATTGGTACTGTCTATTTTTGTTCTTCGCAGTGTATTCTTGCTTGCCGTTCTCCGTCAAAGTATACATAGCACTGAAATCTTCGGGTTTCTGTGCGATGCAGTTTTCAGGGCTGGCGAAATCGTTGTCGGATTGAGAATCGTAGGTGCCGCAAAGACCGTGTATGCCATGGCGATATTTGTCCTCTACCTGTGATGAGAAAATTTATGTCGATTTATATTTTTTCTATTATCATAGCTAATCTTTAATGTTATCAATTTTTCTTCCTTTCTTTTCCATTTTACTTACCTGAATTTGAATACGTTCTCCGTCATATACGGCATTGACTCCATATTTGGCAGATTGTATCCTGATCGATTTGTCCGGTAGTTCGTAGATTTGGACATAAACTTCACCGTTCTGTTGTTTTTGAAGGATGTTCTTGTCTGGCTTGTCTTGTTTTTTATATAGCTTAACTTGCGATTCATCAATTAAGACTTGGATATCATCATTCAATTTCTGCACTTGAACTTCCTTTTCATTCAAGACAAAACGGATCTGTTTGCTGCCGTCCCTTTCTCGAGTCAAAATAGCCATTTTCATATATTCTGGAATGAACGCCGAAGAGATCTCTTGTTCGGCCTCATATTGGAAATTAGGGATCAAGACCACTTGCCAATCTTCCGTTGCTTGTAGGGGATAGGATTTACCATCGAAAGTAACGATCTGGTTTTTGTCGATACCACATGTGGCTGCGATAAAAAAAAATTAAATAATATTGCGTATCGTAATTTTATAAATAACTTATCTATACGTATGAAAAATATATGTTTGTTACGTATACACGTCGCATAATGTACTTTTATCCAATTAATTATAATGTGACCAAATAACGAGATAAATAACGACCCAATAAATAATTTATTTTACTAATATAATAATGGTTGGAAAAGAGTATACGCTTGTAGAATAGTTGAGAGAATATTAAAAGATCAAATGGTATAAATATGGTCGTAAAATATGAAATCATCAGTTTCTGTGTTGTCGTTCGTGTGTTATCTTGTTTTCAAATTAAAACACAAGCTATTAATATATTAAATCAAAACGTATGTATCTCCTTTTTTAATATTTAGTTTTCACTTTATGCATGTCTATTATATTGCATTTTTTATATTTTTTGTATTTTTGTATGTTCGACAGTTTACTAAGAATGGACCGAAATGTATAATAAATATTATTTGAATATTTTTAACCGATTTTTATTTGCGTTTATTACTGCGTTCTTTGGCTCTTATTAGCCAGTTTTTATTGTTTAATTTTATATTACATTATTGAAAGAATCTATTTCTATATTTATTGTTCATATATTTTAAACTCTCTCTGGTTTTTAATATTTAATAATATTAATATAAATGCTTCTATTTTTTACAAAAATCTATATCTACAACTCACCTTGGTATTTCTCTCCTAATGCATATGCGACTTTATTCTGAAGCGATAGGAATTTCGGTGATTGTGATGGCAATCCCGACGCTATTTCTGATGAGAATTGCTGTATCCATTCCGATACTATTTGCCATACCGATTTCGTTGACGATGACAATCTCGATAGTAATTCTTGTAGCGCTCCCGATGACGATCGTGATATCCATTGCATTATTAAATTCCGTAGCCATGTCGGTAATCTCGATACCCTTTGCGATGACAATTTCGATGCTAATTGCCGTGGCAATACCGGTGACAATTGCAACTGCGATTGTGTATCGGAAAGACCGAATAAGGAAAGAGTAAGTTCCATGTCAGGAACAGATACAGAGACATCCACCTCGTCGCGATCGGGTAACGTCCTTGCTTCCATATCGACGGTGTCCTTTCCACTATTTCTTCGGTGTATTGAGTCCACTATTCCTTTAAACATGTCACCGAAAACATTGAGAATTTCATCTATAACTCTGTCTCGCTGCTCAGATTCGACACGCATTGAGAGCTTCATTTGATCGTGCATGTGAGCAAGCTGAGTGGCCTTCTGACATGCGTACAATCCTTTATTGCCTTGTGTAATCTCGTTTTCACATTGCTTGACTATTTCATAATTTTTTATCATATGTTTCAGATTGTTACTTTGCACCATATTTGCATGAACATGCACTTTTTCTGCGTTTTTAAGATTCTTTCCGTATTGTACAAGAAATTCGAAATTGTTTTGTGGTTCACGATTTATTGTTCTTACGAAATTTAGAGGAGTTCTCTGTGAAAATTTCACCGTTCCAGTACCGAGAGCTTCATAATCGACATTTCCATTCTGCGCCAATTGGACATTCGAGTAGAAAAGAATATGATATCTCTCGTCCACCTTGTTGTGTCCCACGCCGAAGGTGAGAACTGCGTGGTGTTGTTTTTGCAATGTTGGGTATTCGACGTCTATGTCCCAAACGTGATTGTTGGCAGGTTGATTACTCTTGTGGAGTTCCGTCAGGAATTGCTCTCTTCTCTCTTTGCTGTTTGGTTTTCCGTCAGTTACTGTGAATGTTTCCGATGTCTGTGATCCAGATTGCTGATTTGCAGCATTATCGGTATTGCTTTGAACGTGCGCAACGTTCAAGCGTATTCCAATGTTTGCTGCATTGCTATCCACAAATACGTCGATCTTCCTGTAATGGACATCTTCTTCTTCGCTCGGAGCTGCTAACAATCTTATAAAATTGTTATTATTTCTTTCTATTCCGCTTTCAGTCACGACACGGAATATACCCGCTTCGAACGAGGCGCTGTGATGCGAGCCTTTTTGTTGCGAGACTCCTTGGTGCGAGGCTCCTTGGTACGAGACTCCTTCCTGCGAGGCTCCTTCCTGCGAGGCTCCTTGCTGCGCGTTAGCGAGCATAACTTTTTGCATGTTTTTGTTCTGAGATAATGGTTGAAGATCCAGGATGTTGTGTCGCATGACGAAGGGAACGGTGCTCGTGTGCAACAATTTCTGAGTCTGCTGATTTGATTGCGGGATTAATTTCAGCTCCAAGTTGGTCTGGTCTTCAGTATGTTGTTGTTCACCCTTGAATTCTAATGGTAGCTGTACATGAAAATCTCTATCAATACCAGCGATGTATTGCTGATGCTCGAAAGGTGTCACGAAACCGAATCTGTTCTGTGATCTACTGGCAAATAATATATTGAACGCGCTTTTCACAGTTTTGGAGTTCTTATTAATTTCTGCATCTGTATTTCTTGCTTCAACTTGACTCAAAATTGGTTTCTTTACTGTATAAGTAAAAGGCAGACCGCTTTCCGTCGGGAAGCTGATTATTTTATCGCGATTGTATAGAAGATTCATGTCCAATTGGTTCTCTTGATTATTCCAATCTATAATGCAATATCAGTTTTGATTTATATGTGTAAAAATAAAGCTCTTTAAAACGAAATTTATACTTACTTGTAAGAAGATTTTGAAGAACGTTCTCGTCAAAGGGATATAACTGCGTTTCGTATGGAGTGGCACTCAAAAGATATCCTTCGAGTTGTTCTACATGATAGGGCTTCATATTAAGCGCGCGTGCGATCTTTTCGACGAGTGTTCCTCTCTGGCCTTCTTGTTGGTTCCCCATTACATTTTTAAAATAATACTTGGCAAGCTGTTGAATGCTTGACAGTGCATATTCTACATCCAAGGTGGAAGATCCAAAGTTATCATTTTTCGTATCTACTTTCATATGTGCATACTTAGGTAAGTAGCGGTTGCCACCGATTGTTTCAACATAATATCTTCGAACAAAATTGTCATTAATCGAATCCGCGTAATGGCCTACAGACTTCTTATAGTCGCCTACAACTCTTCGGAAATTAGAGTGGTTTCTATTATTCAATAAATTTCTGACCATGCGTGCTTTGACAGCCATATCTCGCGCCTGCCATTGGTTCAACTTAGCGAGACTATTTATGGTGGTCGTAACGGCAGAGTTCACCTGATAGTTTTTATCATAATGAGTTTGGCGTGCTACATGCATCATAAGAGGTAGAGGTGGATTGGTCTTAATAAGAGTGTAGAATGCCGCAACACGTATATCATCAGGTTCATGTATATCCGAGTAGAGTTTGAAGACGACGGGCCTAACCAATTTCGGATAGTCTCTGGCTAACGGAGATAACGAGTTGACCATCATCAAACGTTGAAATTTGGTCAGCCCTTGATTCCCTTCCAGATATGACTCGGCAACTGAAATAGCCTTCGGATGACCGGTAGAACACAATGCTAATATGTACGTCTGTATTCGCGGGCTGTTATTTTCACGGATGGCTTCTTGTAATTGTTGGGCGAAATATGAAATAAGTTCCTCTAGTATACTATTCGGGGGCCTCATACTGCCAAAACTTTCTACTGGATAGTGTCTTTTGTCGTATTGGACGTTACGGATCATTTCGGCGAGTGCTAGAGGCGCGGATACGTTTAGGAAGTTTTGGTTCGTCACTTCTGGCGTAGAAATCAATTTCTGTTTACAGATCAAATTGCACAAATATTAAAATGAATACTTTAGATGCAAAAGTGCGATTTATAATTATTGATTCGATATGATAACTATTTTTTGCAAATTAAAAATATTAGAGTTTTTGTTCTTATTTTAAATTGTATTGTGTATAAACATTTACTTACATGAAACTCTCTGATATATTCCTCCGTAGGTGTGCGAACGGTTTTGGGAATTCTTGAAATGGACATTGCTGCGTCGAAACCCTTGATCGATTTATTCTTAATTACTTGTTTGATGAACTCAAGAGCAGGTCCTGTGCCGATCTGAATTATAGTTTTTTGAAGAACATTCTTGACTTTTTTAGCAATATTCTTTAACTTGGATAGTTTGAATGCGGCATTTTCTACTTCGGCGAGCTGATTAGTATTCATAGTACGAAGAAGATTCTGCAAGATCGTAAACCTCTCTAGCGTCTGGCCGGGTTTTTGGGCATTAGGATTCTCCATTCCCTCGGTTATTTGAATAGCCAGGTTTGCGGCTGTTTGCACCGCGTCAATCTGATCGGACGTCTGGATGTTTTTGCCATTATAGCCGATAAAGAAAGGCAACAATGGATTGTGCGGAGCCTCGTCTAAGCTTGGTGGAGATTGCAGGTAAGTCCTGTCATCGTTTTCCTCGTTACTGTAGGAACTGCTGCTGCTGCTGCTGCCGTCGTCTCGCTGATCGTTTAGCAAGGCTGATCTTGCTGACTGACGACCTTGCTCGCTGGAACTTTGGCTCTCGGATGATTGAGCTTGTTGGGAATTTCGACTGATACTCGGAAGACGTTGTTGGACCTCCGCGGATTTAGAGAACGGATTGTTGTACATGTACACTAGATTTCCGGTTGATACGTGTTGATCCGCCGATAGTTCCTGTTGCGTGAATTTGCTTTTGTTCTTTTCGACTAAAGTTAAATTTACTTTGCTGTCAACAGAGCCTATGGCAGAATCTTTTTCGCCAAGTTTGACAAATATGTTGCTCGTCGTCACAGATGATTGGACCGTGAAACGTTTCAGATTGCCCGAGATGACCATATGATTTGTAGATACGTGCTGTAATAATCATATAATCGCAAATAAGTCTTATTTTATTTCTTACTGCCTACAGTATTTGTATTTTGAAGCATAATTAGCATAGAAAAGTAGCGATATTCGAAACACATGCCAAAAAACTTGTTCAAATATTATTAAATTATATGACGCATTTTATCAGCTAAAATATTACAATAGCTTATACATTATCAATATTTAACTTACCGAAATAGGTTTGTCATTTGGCGACATCCTAGTAAAATAATGCTCTTGATTACGCTGCCAAGTAATTGGCCAATTAGGTTGATTGTAATGATAGCCCTGTCGCTGCTTGCATCTTTGGTAATCCTTCGTTTTTTTAATCTCGATGAAATTATTGTTTTCATCGAGATGCGGCAGAGGTACCAATTCTGGTCTGTTGTCGAGAAGAGCTTGGGACATAGGCGTGATATAGTAATGAACCTCGCAATTGCCACCGACGGAGTCTTCTATGACTTTATACGAAGCGAATGGTTGTTGCTCGTTGTCGGGTATTTGATCACTCCTGCTCTTTATCCTATTTTCACCCTGCGTATCAACTTGCAGCTGACTCAAAATACTCTTCAGCAGATTCACTTCCCAAACAGGTACGTTCTTGTCGACCTTTACATCTCGCATCACTCCGTGCTTGAGCGTAATCTCGAACGGTTTTCCGGATATCGGAACATCGTGATATTCCTCATGCTGCTGCTGAGAGTATCCGGTCTCGTGGTCTTGCGATGTTTGCTCGTCCACGCGAACATATTGCAGCTTGGGAACCGTCGCTTGCAATTTGTCTGGTGTTTGCGCGTGAACGACAAGAACGCCTTTCATCGCAATACCGTAAGCCGGTTGGTTTTTGTTGAGCATGGTCGTCTTCGTTTGACTCTTTATGACATATTTATACACATTGTCTGCATCCCAGGCATGTTCATGGTCGCTGTAGCTGCGACCCACGGCCACGCCAACTGTTTGCAAAAAAGCGTCATGTTGCACAGTCAAGTTACAATAATTGTAATATTCGTATATTTCATTGTAAAATAATATTTTATTACGACGTCTCAAAATATTTGATTTGCTCTTGCACATAAATTATTTTCAACGATACGTGTGTATATATGAGACATAAGTTAAAGATTTTATTTTAGGAAAATAATAATTTTACAATTATAGAAAAAAGATTTTTCTGTTCTTTTTAGGCACTTTTGTTAAAATATTGAAAGTGACATTATCCACAATTTTTATGAAAGCTGTAATTTTATTTCCATATTATATTTCCATATTATATTATATTATATATAAAATTAATATCTCAACACCGATTAGCAATAAGATGAGATGAGACCACATGGTGTTTTGTGGCTAGTATCCAATGCGAAATGAAAGGTTCCTCTCATTGATTGAATTTATATCCAGAAATATGCCAACTCAGCTTGACCCTCCGATGGCCATAGATTCCGTGTCCCCACGAACTTGAAACAACATCATTCATAAACGCGTGGCAAATTTTTTTTAACCTCGCGCGCGATAAATTATTTGTGACATCCGCAACATAGTTAAGAAAGTCGAGATGCGGTCGTGACATCGGACTTCCGGATAGAACTTTGATTTAGATATTATCGTAGATACGACCGTAGATATTATTTACTTATTAGTCGATTAAAACATTTTAATGTCTAATAATTAGCGTTTTTTAATTATTATATTAAAATTTATTAAGCTGTGCGTTTGAAGTAATTGGAAATTAATCAAAAATGCCCTTTGCTATATAATAATGTAAAATTCTAAAACTCGTATAAAGTATATATTTTGTACTTATATATTACCTATATTTTTTATTAAAAATTAGAAAAAAAATAATATTCTAAATTTAATATA
>NW_021853432.1:24505-47548 GCF_003651465.1 Formica exsecta
AATTTAATATGAAAATTTATTAATTAATATTCTAAATTTAATAAAAATATTTATTTAGTAATATTTTATGTTTAATATGAAAATTTAATAGACTGTGTTTACGCGCACGTGTAATCTTGCTCATTTTTATCTAATTCTAATCGTAACTTTAGATAGAAACGGCAATTTTTCACAATTGCGTTATACCTAATTTCGTCGAATAAACAGAAAAGCAATTTATAGATTTGCAACGTGTCACTGATAATTTTCTGTAAGTGGTGAATTTCCACTTAATATTTGCAGACCATCCATATACGATCACAGACAGTCTTATGTCATCAAATGCTATTTTATTTTATTCCTTTTTATTTTGCATTTTTTTCATACATTAAAACGGCATTGAAAGACGCACAACAGGAGATATTTGCGGATGTAATGTGAAACTATCGTATATTTTCAACGGAAGACAAAAGTTAAAAATATCCAACTTTGATCCAGGTCGCGAGATATCGGTGTCAACAGATATTTTCTAATGATGTTTACGTGATCAAAAATCTATATTTGAATAATATTTCCGTTAATGCATTTCTGTTGCTATGTCTTTTTTCAAACTGCGATAAACTTTTGCACGTGCAAGAGAAGCATATACAGGTTTTCTTTTTTATATTTTATGCGCTTTCAATCTCTAAGCACATACGATGTATGTGCTATGATGTATGATGTATGCCTCAATGTGTGTATTTATAAAAAAAAAATGTCTTTTTATTTTTGATTATTCAATAAAGCCAATCAAGATTGCAAGAAAATTAAAATAAATTCTTTTTTATAGAAAATATTACGTAATCGTAGGAGAAAATATTGGATATATATAAGAAATATTAAGATGTAACTATTATGATGTAAAATATTTCTGAAATGTATTTAATCAAATTTTTTACAGGATGTTTCGGGACCCATGAAACAAGCTTCAGAAAGTGGTAGGTCTCACCAGAGAATCATATTTGATTTTGATTTTGTTTTTTTTAAATTTTATTTAAAGAACGTGGACTCTCTAATATTGTCAGACATCACACGTAATACTATCGCACGAGCGGTTGTCTATCTCACAGGCGATTCGAATAGAGACGCATAGCTTCTTAAAGTAGTTGTCTCGCGACAGTACAATCCAAAATTTTATACTCTGAGTCAACGTTAAAACATCCAACTACCTACGGTTACCGATTGAAAACTTTTGGACATTCTGTACTATTTCTGTCTATTGCCAAGTCAATGCCCGCAACGTTCGCGAGCATCATCTGCTCTTGTTTAACTTTCGGTGAACAACAAGGATGAAATGATACCGCGAAGTCTTTTTATTATTGTATTTCTAAAACTAAACGGTCAATAATTTCGGTTTTTTTTTTAATAGAATTCCTAAAGTATCCTTCTACTTTGTATTAGTTTTTCATCACTTTCTTGTTATTCTTTCTAATTATTAAAATTCAGAATACGAGATTTTCGTACGTTTTGCGTATGCGGCACGTATAAAAAGTGCAATTTTTGATAGCGATTATCTCGCGTTCGGGACGGTCAATTGCTTTTAAGTTGTATAAACGTGTAGATACCATATTTATTAATGTATAGTTAAAGTTTCAAATTTTTCTTGTTGATCGCTATTTGCGAGACAACTACCTTAAGGACACGTCGGAGGATACGTGTTTCGCTTGACAAAAATTGATTTTCTTGTTGAAACTTACCACCACCTAAAATTTATCCCATGAATCCTAAAACGTATTCTATGAATTATATATATACTGATGAAGACATTTCTTTATGCAGAGATAGATCCGTGAATGTATCTCTTTTATGTATAAACGTTTGGCAGTTGTGTGTTAATAAAACAATTTTAACATATGCAGATAAAATAAAAGGTAAAATATGTATTATTAAATCATTAGAAATCGCAGACAACATATCACTACGTTAAAATATTGTTAAAAGCAATTAACAATCATATTTTGTTTCTCTTTTTACTAATATTATTTATTATTAAATAATGATAAGAGATGCAACACTAATTCTCATGTCTCTCAGGCTGTATTATGCTTCTAGTTTTCTTTATTAAAAGCGGGTCTTGACTAATTTTTAATTTCTAATTTTTCAAATCAAAATCTTCTATATTTATTAATTTTAAACAATTTTTAATAGTTTAGAGCGTAGCAAACTTTTAATAATATCTATATCTGTATTTGAAAATTATTGAATTATAACTTGACAAGAAAAAAATTTGTTATTTTTATACAATTTCTTTTATCAGTACAATTAGTGGGGTTAATGTAAAGTGTAATGAAATATTTTAAAGACACCGTGTACACGTTAACATTTATTATATTAATGACAAGTTAAATTGAATTTTATTTTAGAGAGGAATAAAATCAATAAATAACTTTGTTCATATAAAATTATATTTATTTATATATATTATATATATTATAAGATCTCTTAAATAGAAAAAAAGAGTATATTGTCTTCTTTTCATAAACTAATTCTAAATGTTATTTATATATATGTTTTTGATGAAGTTATATATATATACTATATGTGTGTATGTATGATAAGCACAATAACATTTATCTTAATTATCTTAAAAATAATAATACTTTTTATACATATAAAATTACTAAAAATTTTGTATTTGCAATATTTGCAGATTATATTATTAATTAGCACGAACAAGTAGTGAATTTCCGCTGTTCACTGCGGTGTTTGTATCGACTTCTATGGAGGAGATCGTTGCTTTGATAATAGTTGTAGTAGTTTCCGGCTCCTGAAACAATTATTAAGTGAGTTGGAAATTGCGTACACATATTCAATTTAAAAAATTTATTTTACTTTAAATAAAAATTTTGTATTATGATAAAAGACACATGTTGCCTTAATAAAAATATTTATAATTGTTGATATATTTTTATGTAAATATATAAAATGCAAATCACCTCGCCGAAATCGATATCGACTTCTTCGAGTACTTCATCGAGAACAGATACGAAATGGTTGACATTCTCAATAGAGAAGACCATTGGCGGCTTCAATTTCAGAACATTGTTATCAGGTCCGTCACTGCTGACAAGGATCTTTTTCTCCTTCATCCTGGATACAACGTGTTTCGCCTCCGCAGTCGCCGGTATCCTCTTAATTCTGTCGCGGACTAATTCAATGCCTACGAATAATCCAGCACCGCGTACATCGCCGATAATCTTTCGTCGCTTCGCCAATTTCTCCAATTCCGCGATTAAATGGTTGCCTACATGCAAGGCGTTCTCCTGAAGGTTCTCGCGTTCTATGACCTCCATCACCGCGTTCGCCATCGCGCAGGATACGGGATTGCCACCGTACTAAAATGAACGAGTGTACTGTTAGTATAAAAAAACTTATTTTTTCTCAAACATATTTTGACTAACGGACATCGATATTTTTTTATTTTTACGGACTAACCGTGTTGAAGTATTCAATTCCAGTGTCGCGGAAGCTGCGCGCGATTTCAGGCGTAGTAATGACAGCCGCAACGGGATGACCATTACCCATGGGCTTGCCCAACGTGACTATGTCTGGAACAATGTCCTCGCCGTATAATTGAAACGCCCACATGTGAGTGCCGACTCTCCCGAAACCGACTTGGACCTCATCCGCGATACAGACACCTCCCGCTTCACGTACGTGCCTGTAAAATCAGTAATTTCTTTTATTCTCAGTGCCATATTTTTTGCTCCAAGACTGTAAATGTGCGTGTGTGTTCATAAAAAAAAAAAAATATATATTAAATGGCTCCTTACTTATATGCGTTTCGGAAGTAATTCTGTGGCGGTAAAATCTGACCACCGACTGATATGAGACTTTCCGCGATGTAAGCGCAAACCCCGCGTCCTTTGGCTTTGATATCGTCGCAGATTTGCTTTACATCCTCGGCGTATTTAACACCGAGATCTTCGTCCACGTAATCGATGGCACGATATTTTCCACGGTACACATCGGGACAGGGAGCCTGAGAGAAAGAGAAACACAATGATGTATAAAATGTATGAAATATATATAGTGACTCCCTCCTTTTTTTTTCTCGAAAATACAGACGATATACATGCAAAAATAGTTTTCTAATAAAAATAGTTCAAAAATAGTTTCCTAATAAAAATTTTTTTCTTGCGGCATTGCTTTTTTCAAATCTTGATATCTAGATCGCCGAATTCTTGAACCAACGTTGTAATTTTATCCTTAATTATAAAATATATTAATTCATCCATCACATGTTGATTTAACTTCTTCCAATATAACAAGCTGTTGATTTAACTTCTTTCGCGATTCCATTATGCTATTTAATATAATTGTTTACGAGATGCATTCTAGATACTTTACCACGTGTACCCAATCCTTTTTGCCGGTGCCGTTAGGGTTGTTGAATTTGTACGGCGAGATATCGATTATCGTGGTGAGATGTCCGTGATAAGCGCTAAAAGCAAAAAGACAAACGTAAACAGAAATTTTCTCTTTGGCCATTCCTTTTATTGAAACTAAACTCTTCGAAGCCCTCCAAAGCTATAACATAATTCTCTGAGGATTATTAATTATATAGTCTGTTTTCTCATATATAATATATATTTTTAATAAATGTTATTTTATTTAGTCAAAACACACAGTTCCTGAAAATACAATTTTTTAATTTTGTTCCCATTGTTACCGAAGATGGCCAACGACCCCACCGTGGTTACGATATCTAAAAGTTGCCGGGGACTACTCATTCATAAACTCGATTAACGATATGAAGTAATTATTATTAATTCGTGCGGACTCTCAACATCCTGAATCATTAATATTGATAATAAGACAAAGCGCAACTGTCCATAACACAATTGTTGCGATAATAGGAACACAAGCGCGTAAAAAATTTTATTACGATTATCAATCTCTTAGCTCTGTATAACATATTCGTGAGAAGAGTTCTATCTCACAATGGTTTTCACGACTTTATACATTTCTGATACTAGCAAATACATGAACCCGTCTAATAAAGTTGATCTGATTGATTTCGCTTTGTGTGATGTGATTTCGCTTTGTCTAGTTCGACATTTCCAAATCTCATTTATAACATTCTTTTTCTTTCTCTCTTTCTCTCTCTCTCTCGGATAAAGTCCAGTCCAATATTCAGCGACATCATCCTCACCGATAGAAGAAGAAAATAAATATAGTTTGTGTATCATACGTAGCACGTACGTCATCTTGAGACTTACGCCACCTAAAACAGCGACAAGATCTTTATGGCGGTGAACTATTTCCGCCGTGGTGAAATGAATCGGATGCCCACATCCGATTTGTCCGAATTTGCTGGATATGCTCGATCTCCGTGTTCATCGACGCTCGATGTCCCTGTCGATTTAGAGTGGAAAGACGCTGCAAACAAGCAAAAGACAGATCGATTCCATTAGTTCGGCAGTGAATTTTCTCGCTCGAGTTTGTTCGCAGCCTAAAATATCCAAGATATTCGAGCCAACACTGCGGAATTGCTTGCGCCAAGAAGACCGAAGTCCGATCCGAAGTAGGCATGAACAATGGAAGTTCTTTTCATATTCGTCTCGTTAGCTCGACGGTACTTTGATTTCAGACGTGGAACGTGGAGCACGTTGAGCTCAATGTAGAATGTTACAGAAATATCGCATGTAGAGTAGCTCTGACAGCGAAGGAGAAACTTACTGATCCAACGTGATGACATCCTTGCACTTTGTGTACGTCCGAGCGAGACGGAGAGCGAGATCGTTAGCCTCGCTCCCGGAGTTCACCAGGAAGCAGACGGACAGCGGCTCCGGCAAGAGTGATGCTAACCGACTTGCGCATATCACCAGGTTATCGTGAAGGAAACGATTGTTGGTGTACAATAAGGCCATCTGTTCCTGCCCGGCTCGCACGATATCCGGATGGCAATGGCCAACTGCAAACGGATTAATTCAGGTTAATTAAGAGAACTGCATTACATTAAAAATTTGCAATTATTGTGTTCGCTATTAACGCATAATAAAATTCAACGCGAATTCTTAAAAATTAAAAAAATACATACCATGCGCGACGTTATTTATGCAGTCCAAGTATCGATTGCCCTTCTCATCGTACATATATTGCCCTTCAGCCCTCACGATTTTTAATGGATTCGACTTATAAAACAGCTTACACGACTGTCTGGAATTAAAATAAGTCGCTAAAATTATTGTTTATCTGTTTTCTCGAAATTTAAAGTGCGTTGAATCAGAAGCAAAATATTTCGTTATGTATCTGTTATGTATATGCTGTTGGTTTAAAGTTTAAATCTTACTTACCCGATATGACGATCGCGAAGTCTTATAGTATCGGATTTTGGCATTTGTTCTAAAGACTCCATAGTAGAACTTTTTGCCAAATTACTGATGCTATTAATATCTGCAAAATACAATAATCTTTGCAGCTTTATAAATAATTTAGTAAAAAAGAATTTGGCTTATCATATCAATTGACGATTGTGCAATATTTTACGTTTCTAACATATAATCTCGTCGTGAGTTCTTTTCTGAGTCAATTATAATATTATCGGACTAAATATATTGAAAGATGCACGCATTATCCAATTTTTCCGATACTTAAACCATGTTTAATGATAAGGAAACGGGAATGATAAAAATTTTTATCGCGACTAATTTATATGCCATTTTTTGGCTCCTTTGATAACATAAATGAAATCATTTTCACACACATAGAACATTATATTGTGTCGTAACCACTGCTTATGTATCGTTAAATTTATGAAATACTTAGAAAAATCTGTAATGTCGAGTCTGCGTTACTAACAATAAGATATTTGATCAATTTTTGGTATCGATCTTTTTATAATAAAAAGATGGTGAGAAACATTATAAGTTATTACAACTTTCTAATTTTTAGCATCATGTATTTTTATAAACATATAATAAAATTTTATAAGCCTATATTAAAATATAAAGTTAAAGTAAATTTTATTTGAAATTAGCTGAAAAATATAGTTTTGCTATCTATTTTCGGACTTTCTAATATTCATAAAAATCACTTTTTTTCACAATTGTTTGTAATTTTGTAAAAGTTATTATTACAATGTATCTCGATATTTTCGCTAAAAAATAATCGACTCCAAATATATCAAAAATTTTGTTATAAAAATAAAATGCGGTAATAGAAACAAAAGTCTAAAACAATAAGTAAGTACATACAAATAAGATAGGAGATTCAAAGAGTAATTTTCCGGTGGCTGATAAGTGCTTGTGTGATAAGTGATTAGTATGTGTAAGTATATAATGTTTCCGTATGTGGCCTCGCGCGTGACCTCGCACTGCAAAATAAATTTTGCAAGAAAAGAGCTATAATAAATGCTTTATATAATATATACATGTGTAGAAAGTAAAATGTAAATGTTCCACTAATTTTTGCAAAGTTTTTGAATCATTAATCTCTCCGAATAAGAGATTCATTTATTTTAATCTTTTGTTAAAAAATTATTTTTATATTATATTTTACAGTTACATTTATCGCATAATCAATACTATAATTGTATAACATAGTAGATAATATTCAATTTTTTATCTGTAGAGAAAAAATAACTCGGAATTTTTTCACACTTAAAGAAGCAATGAATTTCTTTGATATTTTTACCAAAGAAAAAAAGCAACGAATGAAAAGTGAGATAATCTGTTTCTAATATTGTTTTTTTAAAGATAAAAAGCTAATAAAAATTGAGAAAATAATTTTACACTGTAAACTTTTATGAAAAGAAGAAAACACGTATAATAATTTAACAGCGAATTGGTATCCGTAAAACAGTATTGAGCATACGCTAAATAAATTTAATCTATCATTTCAAAATGCATGTTACTTCGATAAAAAATTAAGATAATAATTAATAACAAAAAACATTCTGTGCATGTCGTACCTGAAATCGTGGTCCGACGTCACCGTCGCTGCGATTACTGCGAGTGCAGCCGAAAGTAATGCCGCAACCCTATAACAGTGACGTCATATATAGAGAGAAATGAATCGGCGGGGGTAAAAAAATACGGGGATGCGCACGCGTGTCGGACCAATGGCACTCCCTCCATAATCAACATCCCACTTCCCACGCACTTTCGTGCGTCATTCACAATCGCCGATTGTTCATATTTCAATAGAACTTATTGTTTGTACAGTAATTACATAATTAAACACATCAATATGAGATAAACATTATATATAGATACATTTTGAAACTAAGAGATTAAATTAAGGTTGAATATCTTATTGAAGATACATCAATTAATTTTGCTTAAATTTATTATATCGCTATTTTATGTTGTACAAATGCAGAACGTTCTACGAATATAAAAATGAAATTTGACAGTCGCATTCACGGCAAGCTTCTATAATATCGTAACTATTTTAAGAAAAACGACCTTGCTAAAACACACCGGCGATATTAAGAACGAGGTTTGGCAGAATAGATCTTTAATACATTTCGTCAGTCGCTCGCAGCTGAAAACTCGCAAGCGAAGCAGAAATTATCAGATAAAGAACATTGTAAATAGGCATGTAATTTAGGTGCGATAAATTTCTAAGTCACACCTATAGATTGTTCATATATTTAGAAAATCTATTCTTAGAAGAGTTTCTGATATTAGAAAGACAAATTTAACTTTTTTATAAAACTTTAAAAGATATTCACGTGAGCGGATTTCACGGATATTTCAGATGTGATCTATAAATAAAAATGTATTAATATTACAAAAGCCATTGGCAGATCCATCGGCAAATATCGTGATCATGAAGACAATCATGTGTAGTAGGCACGTTTCGACGATGATAGTAATACACGACACGCGATACGCGCTATCATGTAATTTAGACAACATCAGCGATCGCGTGATACGGCTATTGTAACGCCTGCGATATCGCTTAAGATAAACATAAGTCACGTTCATGCAATTACAAATCTTCCACTGTGGACGTAGAGCTAACAATCTTTGCTATCGATCTCAAGGGAAATGTACTCGAAGAAACTTATCGACATCGTATCATTCCACTATTAACTCATCGCCTGATAATTTTCAAATGGTTCAAATCAATTAACATAATGGATTACTTTAGTAAATTGTACAGTTATAATTACAATAATTACAATAAGACATTTATGTGATATCACATTTTCCTGGAAAAATTTTATGATACTTATATTTACTTATCTATGTCTTTCTGTTTCCTCCTTCCTTTTTTCCTTCTCACGAGAAGGATAAATTATCTCATTATTATCAGACTTATACATGTAGATATCTATTGCACAATCTTATTCCATTGATTATATATGTTGGTACATAAGTCGACCATTGATTATGGTGGTGAAAATAAATTTAATCGCATTAATGTTTCGTAACATTTCGCAAAAAAAAAAAGAAAGAAAAGCAAAAAGGCCAAATGTTTATCGTGCGATATCACAGACTGGCGCCGTGCCAGTTGCCCGGTATATTTTTACTGTCTCATTGGTGTCAAATCTTAAGCGAAATGCAAATTGCAAATTGTTTTGCAAGATTTTATTGGCGCGAATGAAGCACAACCTCAATGCGACGTGATCTTATTTGTTGCGTCACAACTGATACTATATATGATACTATATATAATATATATCTTTCATATGAGACAATAATCTAGAAGCGAGACATGCCTCTTTTAGTCGACTACTACTGACTAGGATTTACAATCGATGATCTACTGACCGCTCCATTAAAAAAAAATATTATCGCACCATTGAAGTGAAGAGCTTCATATGTTACATACACAAATTCATATATTAAATATCTGATATTATCTATTTTCATTTTACTTTTTCTCTTTAACCTGCCGATTCTTTCATCTGTTTAAGGATTTACAATCGATGATCTACTGACCGTTCCATTAAAAAAAAAATATTATCGCACCATTGAAGTGAAGAGCTTCATATGTTACATACACAAATTCATATATTAAATATCTGATATTATCTATTTTCATTTTACTTTTTCTCTTTAACCTGCCGATTCTTTCATCTGTTTTAAATCAATTTTTTTCTCTACGAAAATATGTATAAGAAATTAGATTTTTAAACAACTTTGTACAGTACAATAAACAATGGCATATGATAAAAGATAAGATTATATATCTATAATTGTGAAATAGGTCATCTAAAAACTTAGATATATGATCTTCGAAAATGTTTATTAGTTTCTCTTCATTACAACATTTCTGAAATACTTTCTAAGGATAAGTATATCTGAAAACAAATATAATTGATGTGCTTTTTTATTTGTAGAGTTAATTTTGGGCTACTTCAACATTTCTATTAACATGCAATAATTCGTGAATATTTAGCGTGAAACGGATGCTTGCGTTTCTAGACTCGGTTGGATATTAATTCCCCTGCAAATGCGATGAGCGATATCGCGTAACCCACGAGAATAACGAGAAAAGCGACGTATATAGAATGATCGCTAAGAATGATTTCGTTTTCCTTTCTCGTCACAATATCTTTCCAGAAATCTTCCGCGTGCTTCTCCGCGAGACCGTACTCCATTAGCGTCAGCAACGCCCAATTAATTTCGTTCTTGAAAGCCGATTTTAACGGGATTGTATGCACGCGATAGTGCGACAAAATGCACAGATCGGAGATTTTGAAAAGTCGTTCGCCCTTATTGCTCAGGATCATGGTCTCCAGCAGTTTGCCATCCATCTCGGTTGTAAAATACGCCCTGGAGATATCTACGGAGATTTTCTCCTTTTCCTCGACAGATGTGAATCTTCTCATTAATCCGGAAGGCAGACTATCGCTCGCCGCGAGCTCGTCGTACACCATCTTGGGGGCTACCACTTCGAGCCCCGTGGCGAATAGATCCTCGAAACTGGACACGCGCATCTCGGCCGAGAATTCTATTACAAACGCAAACAACTCCGCTTGAAACAGAGCTGTGTACTCTGCAGCCGTTATCACTGTGGCGACAAATAACATCTTCTCCACGAGAGTTTGGGATACGTGATACGGCGAGAAGCCGAGGATCAAGGCGATGGTGTTCAAGGGATTGCGAGCTTGCTCGCTGACTCTCAGAATCGTCGAGGCGCACCACACGATCGCCGCCAGGAAGACACCGATCAGGATCGTGACGATGATCGGCCAAAAGTCGATCAGAACCTCCGCCGGCAGAATTGGAATTAATAGGCAAACCCTATCCTCGCCGATGGCTACGCTGTGGTCGTGGTCCGCGTTATACTCATCCTTGTACATGAGCTCGGCTTTGTAGATCATATTGCTTTCATCCACAGAGTACGTGTTTACCACCGTGCCGTTTACGGCGATCGACAACGCGTCCGAGAATGCTTTGGCCAGACCGCCGACCATGCCGTTTCCTGGCTCTAAGCTACCGTAAGGACTCCATATCTCTTCGAACTTTACTTTAAATGTATCGCCGTAAATATTTCGCAACTTCGGATACCAATCGATACTGTCGTCATATACGGTCAATCTCGTGTAATTTTTGCTAAATCCGTTGAAATAATGCACCGCCGCGAAGACCGGCTCCGAGTACTTTGAGGGAAAGGATACTTCCAGAATAATCACGTCAAGGAATTTAAATTTCCATAAATACTCGAGCTGTCGTTGTGCGTTCAACGTGCGCTCGCTCGAATTAATTATAAGCAAGAGTTTCGGCATGTGTTTCGCATAGGATATCGAATAGACGTCTTTTATCGTGACGTTCAATTCTGCGTATGTAATATCATCGTTCGATGCATAGATATAAATCAATAGAGTGCGGGAAGAAGCCTTGTTCCATGGCTGAATGTCAAATCCAAAGACAAAAATCTGCGACGGCCACGTGGTGATTACACTCTGGGCGACGAGATCGAGCATACGTCCCGAATAAATATCGCACTTCTGAATCCTGATAATTACGTCCTGACACACGATTGATCTTAAGAATTTTTCGATCGATCGATCAACATAGTTTTCCGGATAAAATTTCAAGCTTACGACATTATTTGCAGCGAAAAAATAAAAAATAGCTCTTGCGATCTTCATGTTTCGATCACAATAATTTCTTTCTCGTCGATTAGATACGTGTCAAAACAAAATATTAAACATGCTGCTACGTCAAAGTACACGTGTACTCCAAGTCGAGAAATTATTATGCAATCTATTACCATTCAATTGGCTGCGTGATATATAGAAATAGTTGCGTAATAGCTTTCTATAACGTTGATACACAGAACATTATGGTGAATAATATATCCTGATCTTATCTATGATTGCAAACACATGGGGCAAAATTCGAAAATAGGACAAAATCGTCCTATTTTCCCTCGATTAACAGAGATTTGCATCTATTCCTCTCCTTTATAATTCATTATTATTTTCCGCCTGTTTGATGATTGATTAACCGTTTCATTCGTAGCACTGCGATTTCCTACATATTTTATTCGATTTGGATAAGAATTATCTCGACAAAGAAAAACGCAGATAATTTGTGACGATATGATAAATACGACACATTGACACAAGAGCTAATCGTGCACTGTCGTAACACAAACATTTCTTAATGCATTGATAACGGATGTCGCTATTATGAAAAACCCTATATCATCGCATTACATGTTTTTTATATAAAAATAAAATATATAAAGTATAATATATATCGTTTATATTATCGATAATTGTTGGATATATAAAAAAAAAGCGCAAAAAATTATGTCATTCAACTTTCGCAGTCGGTAGGACTCGAACCTACGCTCCCAGAGGGAATCTGATTTCTAGTCAGACGCCTTAACCACTCGGCCACGACTGCTACGGCAATTTCTTGTCATCTTCATCGTTTCATGGTAAGCTATAGACATATTTTTTCGATAAACCAATTTTTATATTTTTTTATTTTTATAAATAACATGCACATTTTCTGATTCATATCTTGCGCGAACATGTAATGCATGCATACACGATTTGTTTTAATTATGTAATTTTTTCTAACAAAATTTATATTTCATTCACAATCTTAAAAAAGAATATAAGTAAAGCTTGTAATAATTTTATCTTCAACTCAAAAATTAAATAAACTCGTACAAAATTATTATGTAAAGAAGCAAATATTCTCTTGGTTATTTTCTTATTTATCCTTGCAACATATTCAAAAGGTGCTAATTTCCATTGTATTTTCTAAATAATGTTAAAGCGAGCCAGAAGGAAGAGGGAGGAAGAAATGCAAGAATCAATTTTAAAGTGTTCTATTAAAAGTCACGCACAGAACACGTTTGATTACATTAACGATCGACGGATTCATAAATAGATCCACTCCACAACATTCACGATTATCATGCCGTATAATAGCCATAATAGTAAGTATCTTAGCGGGAATATAATGACAGATTTATATATATTTATTTATATATTTATATACTCTTATGCGTGTGTTCCGTAGTGGAGTAAACGAGAGTGGCCCCGTTTTTCCAATTATGTAGAGAGCGAAGGGGGGGGCCGCCTCTCTTTACGCAATTAATCTATAACAATACATCCACGACGACGTGAAATTGTGTATATTTGGATATATATTTATAGTATATATTACATACACACACGCGTATATATAATGTGCCCTTATGTGATATATATTTATATATGTATATATACGTACTTATAAAATATTTTTCTCGTCATTTAACACTTAGAAGATGAAAAATTCTACGCTCTACTCAATGACCTCTCTGAAGAAACCTGATATATTATACGATAGTCATGACGAATATATATATGTATATATCAAATAACAGTGTCGTTGATCGAGAGCAAGATAGGCCTAACAGCTTATACGCACGTGCCAGATAATTGTATAGCATGGGATGCGTACATCATCGTTCAACAATCTTAAATAATTGCCATTAGTGGTTTATAAATAAGAAACCGAGGTTCGTAAAAAAATTATTCCTTTTTTCTCTCGCAATCGGAAATGTTAGACCTATCCTACATCACATATTTAAATCTGTAATTAAGTCTTCAGAAGCCTTGATATATGCACGAAATTAATATTTTTAAAACATTTTTTTTCGACAACATTTTTCTGTAAAATGGATAAGAGATTTCAGATTGAAAATCTGGAGGAAATTTCTTCGAGATACAAAAACGCAAAATTTAATTTTAATTGTCAATCAACGACGTGATCAATTTTTACACAATCAACGCGTATACAGGGTGTCCGAAAATTCGCGAAACACCCTTTAAGGGAAGGTAGAGGGTGTTATCCTGAACAGAAAAGTCATGTAACATTTTTTCTATAACGCTTCATAAAGGAGTTATTATTGAGTAAAGTCGGCGCTGATTGACCAGACTTTACTCAATAATAACTCCTTTATGAAGCGTTATAGAAAAAATGTTACATGACTTTTCTGTTCAGGATAACACCCTCTACCTTCCCTTAAAGGGTGTTTCGCGAATTTTCGGACGCCCTGTATATGTGTATTTATATCATAGATGAGTGCAGCGATGCGGAGAGCAAAGAGAAATCGCTTTTCTCTGAAAATTTCGAGACTTGATCCATAGCCGAATTATAGTTGCACATTAGTAAATTGACTAATCGATGTTACGGCTCATGTCAAATCTTTAATAAATGGCACGTATCATTTTCGTAGAATTGTTATGCTCGACATCTCCGCAAAACACTGCTTTGTTCTTGATATATCTGAAAAATCGCGTATTTTTCAATAAATAATCGATCGACTACTACGATGTCGCAGGATCGTACCACGACAAGGACTCGACTTTCCGAACAGGGGAAAATTTTTGTTAAATCTCTGAAAACTCGTCATCCTCGAAAAATATACTTGGCGCAATCGAATTTCGCGATTTCGCTAAATCTTCTATACTGCTTAAGAGAGAAATGTCGTGTCCCTCGTAATCGCGATCGAGCGGCAACACGGCCCTATTTACAATATAGAAATATGTCGTAATATATCTCCGAACGATAAATGTGTATCCATGTTACATAATAAAGATATAGATAAAAATAGTATGGCCAATATTTTCGAGTCAATTGTATGGGAAATATATGGGAATAATAATCATTTTCTCAAGGTTCACAAAAGGATTAAGAGCCTGTTTTAACGCTGAAAATTATTTCTAGATTCTCTCAAGAGAGAAGACTGTACGTAACTTAAACAAATCCTGAATAATAAAAATAGAAATTATTACGCTTAACAAAGCTGTAAAAAATAGTATTATATATTATATTATATATCGCTATTGGAACGTGTTGTGAATATTTTTGTAGTAATGATAGGGATAAAAGAATACGTATTAATTTACTAAACACATGTTATCCATACACATATATTTTAGCGCACTTGCACTCAATTATCATTTATATCGTTAAAAACGTCCATATCTTGTGTCGCTATTGGTGCCATTAAAAAAAAAGATACGCTTTTTCTACTATCAGTAGAAAAATGGGAAAGACTTTGTTTCGGAATGCGTTCTTATACACATATATTTTAGCGCACTTGCACTCAATTGCCCTCAATTATCATTTATATCGTTAGAAACGTCCATATCTTGTGTCGCTATTGGTGCCATTAAAAAAAAAAAGATACGCTTTTTCTACTATCAGTAGAAAAATGGGAAAGACTTTGTTTCGGAATGCGTTCTTCATTCACTTGTAATCCTTACGTCGATATAGGAATATCGTCGATATTGTTGCAATTTTTATGCCATGCCAAATGTTCTCTTCTTAATATCACACATATCGTTTCGCATTTTTTTCGCCTTATTATCTAAACTGCAACAAAAATGCGTCAATATGTTGATGTCAAAAATACTTTATTTATCGGCACATTCGTCAAATTGATGAGATCCAACAAAAATTGAGCAAGTAATTGGAAAAGTAATGATAGAACTGATAAAGAAAATTTTAGAAAATAGTATAGTTGTGTCAAAAGTCAAAAGCCGCTGCAATTTAAATATTATCGAAAGTTAATTAATTATTATAACTGTTGTATATCTTTCTATCGATATGTACAATAGAAAAAATTATATTAATTAGAAAATTAGAAAAGTTTATTTAGCAAAATGATCGTCATTAGAAATTCCACAAGAGTATGTTTCTTTGTGATAGTAATAATATCCGCGACTTGTCTCAATATGCAATAAGAATAAAGTGACAAAATTAAAATGTCACACATAGAAAAAGTGTTATATCTCTCAATGATATCAAGTTATTATCGAAACTCTTCATAAAGAATTAAAATCACAACAAAATCACAATGATACCTCTTATTCGAGAAACTCGCTTTTTTTATATACGATCCTTTTCCTTCTATTTTCAGATAATCAATTTTGATATTTTCAATTTAACGTAAAGATTAGTCCAACTTTCTACTTTTTTTATTCGAAAATTCGTCTAAACAATTAATTCACAATAATCGTATAGAATTATTAGCGATTATGTTCCTGGAGACTTTTTTCTTCTTTCATTAGAAACATGAGTCTTTTACACCAAAGTCTACTGCATTTGCGTTCGCGCAAAATTTTTCACGCGCGCGCGCGTACAAGCATATTTATAAATTCATATTTTATAAACGTGTGTCATAAATTGAAATGAAATTGTTTGAGTGAATGTCATTTTACAACATAAAAATAAAAAAAAAATAGAGAATGAATACAGTCTCTCCTTTTATCATTCACGCGACTTATATACCAAAATAAAGTACGCTAGTGCAATATCGTCTTAACTTGCGATACGTAAAATAGACAATAGATTCTAGCATTCTATATATATATATATATATTCGCATCTATAAATACATCTAGTATATGTGTATATAACCATCGCGTTGAAGAACGACATTTCCCTCATCTTAAGTGTGTCCTCTCTTCGTGAAATATTGTGTGTGTGTATGTGTGTGTAGACTATAATTTCTACTGCTAAAAATCTTCTAATCATAAGTAGGCTAATGAGACTAATCTACGACTACGATATCATTATCGATTATACGTGTAACACGCAAATGTCATATCTAGAGAAAATACTACGATGACGCGTTTCCTTTCTCGTGGATCATTTACTAGAGATATCGTTTAATACGTAAGAAATCTACGAATAAAACACATGCGTTTTCTTTGTCCGAGTAAAATCCCCGCTTATTAATCACGACGCGAAGTATTTGTACAACATTGTCAACTGTCTGTGTAATTAATATCACGACAATTAAGATGCAGCGCGTTATTGAAAATAATATCGACGGTATCCAATAAATTCTATCATTATTGATAGCTAAAATTAATGAGTTTATCTTTCACTAATCTGAGATTGTGTTTATCGCTGCTTCATAAAATTAGCGTCATCAATCTCTTCCTATTTGTTATCTTTCGCTAATCGAATCGATAGCAGTTTAATGACGAGTAAAACCGATGGCGTTGATCAAAGAATATTGTTTGAATTATGTTTTCATAAATGAAAATTAAAATATATTTAAAATCATACAAATCATTAGCAAATTAAGATTATAGTCTCAAAATTAGTTTTCATTCTAGCAATAATCTATTTATATTGACTTATAGACGGCTAGCGTCAATCTTTTAAAGAGCGTGAAATTTTTACATATAAAAATGTTAAAGGAAAAATAAAAAAGAGAGGTAAAGAAGGAGACTATAATTATATCTTACTTTGAAAATATCTGCGCTGAAGCGTAGCTTTAACTTTGTGATCACGAAGATACATCTGTCTGTCGCCTGCAGTCTCAACGTCGCAACGCAATATCGTTAACACTTAGTATTGCTAATTGCAATCACTGTCAAGATATCGTTAATTAGTGGCAGTGCCATTTAAAACATTTGTTTTTCGCGTACGCGTTGAGCCTACATGACGACGCATCTCTCTATTATATCTACGGGTATCTAGTCGCACTAAATTTTTCTTAATGCTGTCTCAAACAACATTATGAAGAATACGCAAAAATACAAGCTGCATCATCGATGTGTGTTATATCGTGTTGAAATGGAAATTAAATGCCGTTCTTGCTTCTTTTTCAGCGTTTTTACGAACGTGTCAATCATCCTAGACTGATGTTAGATTAAGAAAGTCAGATTAGTCAGACTAGTTGCTTGTTAGCACAAATTTGAGATAGTGTACACTTTTCGTATACATATACGATTCTAAATCCACGAATTTATACTAATCGTTCGATAGTTACTCACATCGATGTTATTTCTAAAATTGAACCTATGTTAGTTTCTTTTCTATCTCGAATGATATAGTCGTACATATAGGATCGACGAAGAATATACAGAATAACAGACAGTAAACAATATCGTAGAGACGAATTATATAGACACTAGACATCTCTCGATTTGCGGAAAAGGACTTCACATAGATTTTGACGAGGCACTGTTTAGAGTTCACATACTAAAAACAATAACAATTATTTATCTTTATCGTAATACACTTCGCGCGGCGTGTCACTCACGTGCTATAGCTTTTAATTACATAGTGAAAATAAATCTTTTTCCTTCTTATCATTTATGTCGCTGTATTTAATCATTTAATCTTTATAATTCACTTAGGCTATCACGCAGATTTAATGTAAGCAATGAAAAACTTTTTCTTTCTTCATTTTTCCTATAATAGCTTAACAAGTATTTTAAGGGTAATTTATAATAAAACTAAGATACATACCAATAGATTTATAATTATCATTGACGAGCCACCAATATGTCAATTTGCTTTAATAAAAAAGAAATAAAAATATCATAACATTTTCATCTAAACTCTTAAAAAAAAAAACGAAATGTAATATATATATATGCCAAAAGAAAGGAACGAAAAGAAAAGTAAAGATAGATAAATCTTAATCAGTTGTATTGCATTTTATAGGACGCGGTATATGTTGCATGGGTAGGTGGCTCAAATCTGAAAGTGATATGTTGACTGTAAGTTTTTTTCTTTATTTATATCTCAAATATTTTATTTTAATTTAAAAATTACAGAGATCATTTTTCGGATTGTCAATAATGACAAACGAAAATATTTTACGGTCAGATATAGAATAATGTGTAAATCTACGATACAATAGAAAGCGAATATTATATATAGCATAATAGGATAAAAAAGGAAAAATCGGAAAGAAGACTTTACCATCGTTTACTTTACTGTCATTTGTTTACAAAAATAAAATAAGAGAAAAATTAATTCTATCTATCGATAAAAATAAAATTTCCTATCTAATTGCGCAGCCAGAAAGTGAAATTAACTAAGAAAATGGCTCCGCCGTATGATTCGGTGATTTTCTACCCGTCCAACAGGAGTCCAAACATGTATTTTGATTTTTAACCGTTAATATAATACATCGTCATTTCATGCAAAAAAATTGTATAATCCAGTGTTATAGCTTAATATCTATTCATTTTTATGTTTTTGCATTTAAGCACATTAATATTTATAACAAGCTTTAGAGTGCGCATTAATAGGCGATAATGCGTACAAAAGAATTCAAACCATTACCTTAAGTTTTATATATATTTACTTTGTGACTCGCACAAATCAATAAAATTAGATTGAATGTATGAGTGAGTTTTTTCTATATACAGTGAGTTTTTCCTGATATACAAAAGCATGTACGTAGAATGATACTACAGCAAATAAATTTTTATGCGAATTTTATAAAATGCGTTAGTTCGTATTGACGCACATTCAAATATATAATAACTAGATAGTATACAAATTTACATAAAGATGTATATGTAGAATTTTTGGTGATCAATATACCTCGATCTTTATTTGATTAGGATACATGCACATTGCACATGTTTAGCATACTTCATGATTTCTGATTGATCATGGGAGTCACATATATATATATATATATATATATATATATCATACATATATGTATATATGTGTATGTAAAATTTAAAATAATGTAAATTCGCTTGAGAATGCACTAGTCCGCATTAATGCAAATTCAAGCGAAGTAAGGCTTGTTGTACATTAATATGTCTAAGTGTAAAAATATAAAGATGAGTACATATCAATCCAACAAATAATGAACGACGAGCAATGACAAACGACTCGCATCCAAGTTTTACCCTGCTTATTCTTTAATGTATCGCATATAAGTGATACATTAAAGAAAATTTTAAGTAAATATAATTTAAACATCCGTAATTTATAATCAATTATGTACCATATCTTTATATAAATTGTGTCTAAATTTTGATGTGCGCCAATATTCATTAATGCATTCAATGGAGTTCGCATAAAAATTTATTTGCTACAGCATATATTAAATTTATTCAAATTTATTCATATACTCAATCTAATTTTACTTAATTTATAAATTTTATATTTTTGTCTGGTATAAAAACTTAGCAATATAATACTTTTTTTAAATTATATTTAAAAAAATTGTTATATTATAAATCTAATAAATTATATATATAGTTTTCCAATTTTTATAATTTTTTATTTATATAATTTTCCTTCCTTTATTCCCTTCTATCTTTATGCTTTCCATCTTTTTTTCTTCTCTTCTTTGTTTTTTCTCTATTTTGCAAAAAAAATTATAATTATAAAATGCTTTTTTTAAAACTCATATATGCCTTATATATTTGAAAGTATACAAACTCTCTGAATCAATCCGAAAATAATATTTTTCTTATCCTATTTTCTTATAATTGCATTGAAACTTTCTATTTATTGTGAAATCGTTATAGACTGCCTAAAATAGTCCCACATGTTTGATGAGTTGCTTACAAATATGATAAATTAGCTTCATTTTTCTATCATGTTATATATTAATATAATATATATGTCACTTTGTACAAAAAATGCTTTCGTAGATCAACTTAATCGTTTAATTATATATTGAATCAGATTATCTATATATTCATCATTCTACATTCATATTTTGAAATATCAGGATGTAGAAATAATAATATGTTAATATATGCGTATCACTTTATGCAAAAAATGTCTTAAGCCAGTTTTATTATTTCTTCATATAATCAGATCGCAAATCATGTAATCATCATTCTATATACATTTTTTCATATATTAAAATATAAAAATAGTAAAATTATAGACTGTTGACTGATATCATGAATTTTTCATCCTGATGTATCCCAATATCATAAGTGAACAAATTAACCCATGTTAGATAAAAAAATCGGTAATGGAAACTTTATACTATGCTTCATATGATTATAATTTTTTAAAGAAAAAAGAATGAAAAAGAATAAAAGAGAAGAAGAGAAAAAAGAAAGAATTATGCAAAGGAATCATTGTATGTATGTAGGATATATAAAATCATTCCTTTATGCAACTTAATAATTTTAATTCCAATTAGGTAAAAAATTTTAGTCGCGTCTAATAAAATTAAAACGAGAAAGAGTGCAATTTTTAATATATATTATATTGTAATATATAATTTAATATATATTATTTTATGCAATTATTTTATGCTTTCCATAAATCAGTGCATTCAATGCTTCATTATCTTTATATAGATTTTATTGTTCGAGCAATAATATATGATCGCGTACTATTCTGCAACAAATGCAGCATTATGACATTTGTAATTTCATAGATATTATATTACTGCAGAATGTGTTATATAATTTATACAAATGTTAAATTTTTAGCACAGCACATAATATATCATATTATAAAATCTTTGTAACAATATTATACTGATTTAATAGATATCAAATTGTTTAACATAATATACTATTTTATGCAAAAAATATACTTTTGTAGAATCACCGTTTTATTTTTTGATCATTTCGAACCCATAACAATCATTTAGAAAAAGTAATAATCATCATTATTCTACATACACGTCTTTTTGTCCATGAAGATATAAAAATGATAAACAGATATAAAAAATATGATAGCAAAGAAACAAATTAAAATAAAATATTTTTTTCTAATATGAATTTGATTATAATCTTTTGAAATATGTAAGTTTCTCAAAAAAATTAGTGTATTGTTAAAGTTTATTCATAAGTAATCTAATTTAATCTAAAGAAATGCTTTGCTTATATTCTACTATATATATATATATATATACACACACACTAGATTAACCTAATTCATATATGGTTTCATTAATATCATGTTCATTATTTAAATATGAATAAGTAGAAAAGCTTAGTATATGTATATAAGCATGGAATTTAAGTTTTACATATATGCTGCTCGCATAGTGAAATTTTCATACAAATGTATCTTTTGCATAAAGTGATGTGTATATTAATAAACATGAATCAAATTTCATATTCTGATTTTGAGGCATATTAAATGCGCGAGCAAGTCATAGGGTATAGGCAAAGTATTTCTTTAGATTTTAAGTTTAGAGTTACTTACGAGTAAATAACTAGTAAGTTACAATTTATCTACCTAGAAAATTTTATATTTTTTTAAATAACTTTTTCTTTTTCTCTTTCTTATATTAGATGTAGTATATGATTATATATTATCATACTAACTTTCTAAGATTTATATATTTAATGCATTTGAGGTCATAATATCTTTGAAATCAAATCTATTCAATATAAAATTGTTCTCATCTCATTTTATTATCGTGTTTAAAAACACAACAATATTTTGATACCTATTAAGTCAATATAAAAAATGACTAATATAATTTTATATAAATATATTTAATTTGTTTGTTATAAAAACTTTATATAATATGTTACTTTATTAAATTAATCTAACTCATATTCGTCCTCATCTTGATCTTCATCAATTCTAGAATATGTGTACTTATGCGTTTCTAAATATACATTAACTAAACTTAAGATAAATCTCGCTCATCTCTGATATTGATCCTCTAAGAACCACGGCCATCAGCTGGTTCTTGCCATGCGGATGGTCCTGGTAGTCCGGCGATCATCTGATGTTGATGAGGCGGTGGTAGCTGATGTGTGGTCGGTTCCTCAATGATGCATGGTATAGAGATCTTATCCCAAGCGAGCTTGTTGACTGTAGCCAGCCCGTGAACGCATACGACACT
>NW_021853432.1:47741-54758 GCF_003651465.1 Formica exsecta
GACGCTCTGTGGATGGGGGTGACAGGAATGTTGATGCTGTAGAACGAGAGTTGTCGTTGTCGGTGGCGGTGGTGGTGGTGGTGGTGGTGGCGGAGGTTGAGGATGATGGGGAAGGGAAGTGAGCCACGTCACGCCTGGCTCCGCTCTGTGTCATTTGCCGGTCTGTTGTAACGCCGCGTTGATCTGCGCCCACAGATCCTTATTACACGACTGAGATCTGAAAAGATCGTTGTTAGATTGTTGTTCTCATTCATATCTATTTCCTGTAAAATATTTGAATTCACACCTTTTGATCGATTGTAGCCACTCCTTGAACTGAGTATTTCCTTCGGGATTGATTTGAAAGGCAGCTCTTGCTGCGCAGACGATACTCGCAAACTCTTCATAATCACTAGTCGTTAAATGATACAGTTTTTGATGCATGCATTGAATATACCTGAAATCAAGATGTACAAATTACCATCTGAACCACTGACCGAATATAAAAGATACTTAAAACCACGATTTTTTATTTTCTCATTTTTATATAATAAATACCGATACTAACATTTGTTGGCATTTATGCACTAGAGGAGCCAACAAGGCAGATCTCAGATGCTGTACGATGAGCGCCGGATTGTTTCTAGCGAGATATTGGGCCGCTTCCAGAGCAACATGATGAAGAACAAAAGGACTAACAATGCTGTTTACAGCACAAATGCAGAGCTGATGCATGTACTGTGTACCGAGCCGCTTCGCAACTCTAAGTAAAAACTTAACATCCTCTCCATAGGGCGGATTACGTGCGTATTTGGCTTGAGGTCGATCATCATGCACTCTGCGAGCCAAAGTTTCCAACGCTAGCATACCCACACGATATGCAGAAACAAGAGTCCGCAATTGTTGTTGACTAAATGTCTGACTTTGTCTATGAACCTAAAGCAATCAACATTTTTATTTAAATATTGTATTATATTATCATGTATATATTACTATGCTGAAAATTACCTGAGGTTGAGCTCTCACAGTCGATATTATGGGCTGTGGCTGGACTAGCGCAGGACCAGGCAAAGTATTTTGACCAGGAAGAGGACCCGCTACTCCTGTTTGGACCTGAACAAGATACATAGAATTATATATCTTATGACATACTAAGATTAAAACACGCAATAGAATAACGCTTACCGGCATAGGTTGTTGCATCGTGTATAAATGACGCGTTCCTGGCGTCGGTGGAGGTTGCGGCGTGTAATACGGTCCAGGTGGAGGTGGGGCGGCCGGAGATGGATGATGTGGATGCGGTGGATGTTGAGGGTGTCCAGGATGATGCGGAAACGGATACATTTGCATGTGCGGCGCAGGCGGTAAAGTGACTCGATGCGAAGGTATCGGACCGCTGAACGTCGCGATAGAATGATGAGGATGTATAAAACTGTACGGGCCTACGGCATACGGCATACCGACTCCTAGAACAGAAATACAATAAAATTATTAAGAATGTTTAGAATGATGTGTCTAAGAAACAAAGAAAACTGCGCCGATTGTTTTACCTAAAGGCGCCAGAGTTGTAATTGTTGGATGAGTATAGGGCTGAGGAGGTGGTTGCGTGCTAGTAACGACAACTGTTTGGGCCGGTCCGGGCATCATCTGAGTATTCGATAGATCCACGGACGGTCCTGGTTCGACTAATAGTACCCCATTGAGATCCAATTGCAGAGGATCATGTGGAATCTCATCCTGTTGATCTCCACCAGGAGTTTGCTAATCAAATAAAAAAAGTTATAAAAAGAATATGTATAATAAATTAATTCATTTATACTACTTAAACTTACCCGCAGATATAACTCGTACCAATACTTTGCCACTTGGAAAAGTACCTCTGGATAAACACCGCCACCTTTCGCGGTATTCTCCACTGTAATACAAGCTTTCTCCAGCATGGCCTCACTTTGTTCCTTGCACTATAAGGATAAAATAGAATATCCAATAACACAAATAATATTTTATTGCACGTAACAGATATCCAATCGCATTATACATACTTGAGATATGGCTCTCTGAATCTCATTGGGATTGAGCGCATGCGCGTGCGGTAAGCAAGATAAAGCAAGCTCCGCCGCCGCTCTGACCATATTCGGATCGCTACCTCTCGAAGACTTATCGGCTATACTGACAGCTTCCGGTGGCGTCAGGTGTCCTTCCCAGCTGTCGATGAGGAACCAGATGGCTGGCGCACCAATTTCCATCGCTTGGCCTGTTATCCAAGATACGTGACTCGAATATGTACGACTAAGCCAATTCGGACTGACGCAGTTATGGAGTCCAAGGGCGTACAAGCCAAGTTGAAAGGCGCACATGTGAAGCGCTCTATGCGGACCATGATGATTTTGACTGGTAGATGGTTGAGTGAATAGAGAAGTTGAGCTGGTACCACCGGCCTTTGATAACACGGTCTTTGCTAATTCGCACATAAAGTGCGCACTCGCTTCCGAAGGTTGATTGGGAATAGATGGATATAGCCTTTTACTCTTATATCTAAAAAACAGAAGATATATCAAACATAAAGTGATGTACGATATATAATATATTGTGCATACATATATATTTTTATGAAAAACACACCGCGTTTCTTTAGTTCTAATAGGCACGGGTGGCTGAACAATTTGCGGTTGTATGGTTAGTGCACTGATACCACTCTCCAATTCCGCGCTCGTACTGCTATGAGGTCTACTGCTAGTGCCGACGATGTTATCACCATTTCCGCCATTGTCTGTTCCATTGAGCGGCGACGAACGTTCTTCATCGTGAACAAATCGTGCCATCTAAAATTTTGCAAAACATTATTAAATATTACGGGCAGTTTTACAAGTTTTAATGTC
Source organism: Formica exsecta (assembly GCF_003651465.1). Lineage (NCBI taxonomy): Eukaryota > Metazoa > Arthropoda > Insecta > Hymenoptera > Formicidae > Formica > Formica exsecta. Next base: position 50,600 of record NW_021853432.1, read on the forward strand.
GCACAAAATATCTTAAACTCTTACTTCGCTTTTAGTAGGTGGATTCGAAGTGTAATAACTACTAAGAATGGGTGATTTAATGAGTTGATGAACGTCTCGATCCAACAATTTGTCCATGATTCTGGCCAATTTCACGGGATCATCTTTGTAATGCACGAGCAAAGTAATAGCCAAATCACCTCTAAAACAAAAAATAAAAAATTATGCATGTTATTATCTGCATTAACATTATATATATATAATGTATTAATAGCGCAAAAATTACCTCTGTCTACGAGTTCCTTCACAAAGAAGTGGATGATCTGCTTCGCTCACATTCGCCTTCAATCCCAGGACAGCCACAGCAGCATCAAATCCGAGATTTGAATCAATTTCTGCAGGTAGTTTCACTCCTGCACAAAACATTTCATATTTTTATTCTCTATTTATAAAATGCAACAAGCACCTACACTCGATCTTTCTTTACTTATAATTATAATTATAAACATACAATTTAATAAAATATTTATTTGTGAAAAATTCATTAAGATATGTATGTGTATTATTGAATACAGAATACTCCGTACTTGGTACATCAAGCGCATCATATATGAAGCTAGCTAACATAATGGGCAAGAGCGCATGTCCTCTTGATCTCATAACACCATCTCTCAGTTGTTCGGCTCTTTGTTTTATCATAGCTAATTCTGTCGGTCCCAAGGGAATTCTCTTTAGCAAACCTACCAAATCGCTTTCTTGATAAGCAAGTTTAACCTAGTTAGATTAAAAATAAGACTATTAATTTTAAACAAATGATATAAAATAAAATTAGCTTATTAATCATTTCATTTGGTCTTACCTCCAAAGGTTTTGTATTAGCCGGTGGTCTAGCCATTTCCAAGCCAAAAAGGCCTACACGAAACGCTAAATTGTGATATTCCGGATTCTCGGCAAGTACCGTGCATAAGAATCCACATTTTGCTAAAGTCGCTGATGCGAGACACGTTACTTGGTGAGACGCCGGATTCACGTGTTGCTGTAACGACAAGATATTTGTTTTGCTAATTTAATGTTGTACTATTTCAAATCTACAATTTATATTTTCAAAAATCTTACCCTTTTCCGCTTGTTTTTCACCGGCACTGGCGGTCCTTCGATCATAAGATCCGGAGGGTTCGCCAAAAGTTCCTCGGCCAGTTGTACCCCAATAATACAGGCTTCCCTCGTATGACCATGAGCATAAAGTCCCTCTGCCCGCGCGAACAGAATGTCCCATGGATCTTCCGTCTTCTTCAAATTATTCAGAACTATACTAGCATCCGGAGTGGCGGCAGCATGCATATTGCCTTTAACATATTTACTCGGCAGACCGCTGTTGTTAGTCACTGCTTTCGGATCATAATAATAAACATTGTACTCGTCGCCGGAAGGACTATCACTACTGGACGAGGAGCTCTCGTCCTTGAACGGTCTACCGGCTTCTTTCTCCTGATCGGATTCTTGTTCGTTTTTAACACCTATCCCTTTGGACACAGCCACGCGCGACTTGTCACGACACTCCGCGAGATTCGTCCTATTACACTTTCCGTTTTCGCAAGTAGGTTTGTTATTACTACTATCACTACTATCACTATGTGTCTCGGACGAGGCGTTTGAGCGATGCTTGTCCGAGCCTTGAGCGTTCTTCATGCTAACGTTACTGTTGGAAGATGACTCGCTACCAGCCCCTTCCTAAAACGATGCATCGTAAAGTAATTTTGAGAAAAAATATTATAGGCGATAATAATAATGTTAACGTGAAATAGATGTGAATAGAAAATAAAAGAATAATAACCTGCGAATCAGTGTCGCCGCAATTATTTAATTGAGCACAACCTTGCCTAAGAACAACCTGAGACTCAGATATATCGGGAATGTCGGTGTCATTCTCGCAGAAACCTTCGGAGCTAACGCTGCTGCGATTTCCGTCGCCGCCACCGCTTCTCGAACACATTGGGAATTCGCGCGGATTCAGCCGTCGTCTGTCCAAGTAGCCGTATTCGACAAGACCGACATTCATCGGCCGTCGACCATGATGATGCGAGATCGGTGGTTGATAATTCAATACCGCTGAACTGGAATTTACCTGAAATAGGCGCTTTTATCGTTCCTCAACTAATTATATTTGCTTAATCAATATATAATTTGTTGCAAAAACGGCTGCCAACCTGATTAACTTCCGTCCTCGTATCGCCGGCGTGTCGAAAACAGGTAAAGGGACAGTGATACATAGGATTATTTTCGGCGGTATACGTGATTCCCGGCAAGACGTATTCATCCCAATCTAAGTAGCAAGCCTCGAGTGCCGACTTGAATCCGGTAAAGACTGCGAGATCATGTTTCAGGGAATCCTTCTGTGAACTATTGCTTCTATTATGCGAGTTATGCGAGACAGAACTGCCACGGCACTTAGCAACCTGTAAACACATAATTAATTCGTCAAACTTGTTTTTATCCGGAGATTACTCAGAGGAAGAGAGAAGGGAAAGAAACACGCAGTACTCACTTTATCTATGATCTTCAAATGCCAAGCCATAAATTGAGCATGCAGCATCTCGCGTTCCGCCGGCGAGAGACCGGGATTGAGAGCGGCCAATCGCCAAAGAACGACGATCTCGTCGCACAGAGATGAGCACGCGTGCTGAGACGCGTGAACGTTGCTGTTCATATTATGCTTGCTGCCGTATCCAGTGCCGTTCAGTAATGCAACCTTGGTGTTGAACCACCAGACGAGGATTTGTTCGCAGGCCATACATTCCTCCGTGATGATTTCCAGCAGAGGGATGGCGTTGCGATCATTCCTTTTAAACATCTCTCGCACAATAGAAAGAAGATTCCACATACCCTCCGGTTCGCGACCCCTGAGCGGTCGCAGTAACGATGCCCATTCGGAAGCGGCCGGCGGCGCGGTAGTGCTTAGATAATTAACATCACTGAAACAGACGGCGGAATAAGTCACATGATAAATCATTATATAGGCAAAGCTTGCTTGCCAAGTGCCGCTATTCACCTGAAGACTATGGGAGCTGGAACGCAGAACTTGATGAGGATCTTCTTGATGTTATCGTGCAATGTCTTCTCGTCCAAGTACCAGGAAGTCTGATCGTGAGCGGAAGCACCGGCGGTCGGATCCGGTGCTCCGCAATAACTGTTAATGGCGCTCGGTTGAGTCGAGAGCAGTTCATCCAGAAGCCGTTGAGCAGTAGGTAAAATCTGCTGTGGCAATTCACTGATGAGGTATTGAGCGAACTTTTGCAGTTGTTCCCGGTGCAGACGAGATAAGGATTCACTAACCGGCGCCCTCAAACATACTTGTGTTGGCTGAAAAAATGTTACATAGAATCATCAGTTCTATGTCGAACAATTGGATAATAAAAGAATAAATTTTTTATTTATTCAAGTGTACATACAGCACTGTACACGTACGTATACACAGCGTATGTAATATAGACGGGCAATATATAAAAAAGAAATTAAATAGAAGAACTTACTAAAAGCTATCTAGATTCTGCTTCATTTTTCTAGCTTCATTGCGTATCTCTCTAAATTTAAGATGCACGTACCATGTGTATTCTGTGCAGGCAAACGGCTACCACGTGCGCGCACCAATAGGCCGTTGAGGAGCAGGTACAGTTACATGATGTGATCCTGCGTCGGTCAAAGGTTACAGCGACGTTGAACTGCGCTCTGACCCCATTCGTTTGTGAGTTCACGCTGGCGCTCAGATGGAATCCTGTTCGATATGACGCGCGCAAGAGCACCGATTGATGAGAAAAATTATTTAAGATAAAAAGATTACAAGAGAAAATATGATATTTTATAGAAATCTGCCAAAGTGTAATCCTAGAATCCTAATATATTATTGGCAAATCATTTTGAAATATTTTTCACGCGCAGAATTTTCTGCTAAAATAACATTTTCTACAATATATATAATATATTGTGTAATATATTTTTCTCTTTACGTCTGTATCTATATTTTCACTCTACGCGCTACTTTATAAACTCTATTGAATTTATAATGCTACTGATTTTAATATATCATTATATATACATTTACCAATTTATTGGAAGCTCATAGAATATTAAAAAAAAAAAAAAAAAAAAAAAAAAAAAAGAAAAAAAAAATAGAGCAAAAAAT
>NW_021853432.1:55122-80259 GCF_003651465.1 Formica exsecta
AAAAAAAAAAATAGGTTGGTTCTTCTATAATAATACTCCTTTTTCTTCAATAAAAAGATATCGCGTAAAGTGAGAGTGAATGAAAAGGAGAATATCTTACCGATCTGCAATGGCTCCTTGACGGTTTTCGCACGATAGAGATGTTCGCCACGGACGAATTCATCGGCACTACCATTCGCGAGACACGAATAAAGCCGTATATCCTCTTCGTTATCGGGGAAGCTCCAGAAAGCTATTCTCAGCTGGAGCTGCTCCGGTACAGGAGGATAAAAGTGCTCCACCAACTCGAAAGGAATATGAGACGCGACGCATCGTGCCGAAAGTTCGCAAAGAGTTGGCACCGCTTGTTGTGCATCTGTAACAAGATTACAATATATCGAGGATGATAATAAATAGGAGCTGTTAGCGGTTATTAAAAAAATTATCGATAATTGTTCATAAATTTAGACCAAAAAAAAATTGAACGTTGACAATATATGCATGTATTATCTTCTTTCTCCTTTTATAGACGCGCATACATTCGTTTATTGCACAGCTAGGCAATATATAATTGCATGGTACTCCACCTTCCTTTTCTCTCTCTATAATTACGTACACCGGGCTCGTGCAGAAAAATAGTTTGTCGCGAGTTAGCCGCGACAGCGATATTTTCTTGCGACTTACGGGAACTGCAATAATAATCGAGCATACTCGCGAGTTCACCGCTTGCAAGTTAGCGTGTCTCTAAATTAGCGCGTTCGATTTTTTCAAAAGATAAACTTGATACAAGTACTCGAGAGAGAATAAAAACTATCCGGGGACATTATCACAGGAAAACGTACGCACGTCATCTGTGAAACTTTGTCTTCACGCAGATCTTCTTTCTGATTGGGAAATATCACTTGAATAAAACGCGTCCAATTTAAATGTAATAAAATGTAATTTTATCTATAATTATTGAATGTCGTTACTACACACAAATACAATATAAAATAATATACAATTATTCTAAAAAGTAAAGATTATGTATGCGAATACAGAAATGGTCATTTCTAAAACTTATCATTGAGAAATTGTGTTCAAAATATGTATTTATATATCTCACATATGTTTCATATATCAAACTATTTTTAACATTTGTCCCATACATATTTTGTTATTTATATACATATATTATTCCTGTATATATTTTTCCTGATGTATATCTCTCAGATACCGAGATTAAAAATATCGCAAATAGTTGTGGAGGGACGCTTCGTACATTATACAGTCGACTCGTCGGAGATGTCAAGATGTTAAAAATACATAAAAATACCGCACAGCATGACGTACAATATTAGTCCGTTTATTATTTCCCCTATATAATTCTACCAAGGGGAACTTACACAACCAGAACAGTCAATAGCAATAATGCGGACTCGAGAGGGAATTTCATCTAAATACACACTTAATTAAGTTTAGAAGCATTAAGAGTAATTCGAATAATAACGAAAACAACACGATGATTAACCATGCTCGCAAATGTTCTTTAATTATAATTACAATCAATAGAGAAAATAAAACGGTTCGATAGGATGTTTCTCTGAATTGAAAAATATGAAATTTCATATAATGGATTATACGAAACTTATGACTTTCCATTTATATACGATTTCTATGCAACTTCCATGATATGCATTACAAAGAAAGAAAGAAATTTAGATAATTTATACTAAAGAAAAATTATATGAACAAGATGTGGATTTTTTGTGTACAATTTCTCTATAAAAGTTCCGTATGTTTACTCCATCACATGGATAATAAATTATCGTCAAAAAATTTTATCTGTCCCTGATTAAATTAAGTTGCAGGCGTAGTTTCATTTTTCCAATGCAAGCGACATATGCGAGGGTTTCCACAGAATGTTACTCACAAGCACTTTATCGATCTTTAGCTAGGACGGCCGGCAGGGACGCAACTTTGAGTTTCAAACAAAAGAATATGACATCGCGAATATTTTCTCGGAAAGTAAGACCATCAAAATCGAAATAGAGCAAAAAATGTATTTCTCGTGATGGATACGATGCAGAAGTATCTGCACATTCATGCATATTCCCACTTTACGTGGAATAACGAGCGAAGGAAATAGCTCAGGCCGTTGTGAAAATAATCAGCCGAATTAATGAATGAGCGCTGATTCGCGAATTTACACATGTTTAAGTACTACGTTTACGCACGCGTTTACACGTTACACGTGATATTCGACGCGGAAATTTACGCGGGCGACTTGTTGCGGGGAATTTCTAACAAGTTTTCGCAGCAACGCAGATACGACAAATTGAGAGAGAGAGAGAGAGAGTAAAACGCCATTAAATGAATAAAAAGCTCACATATTTTTCCTCGCCTTTTACTTCTTCCAGGTCTTTCACGTGTAGGGTGCAATTTCCTTCAGTTTCAGCGAAAGCTGCGGCCGGAAAATTCTCTCGAACGATCGTGCATCCAATCTAGCGTCGAGTACCAACAATTTGGAAAAATTTCCATTGCTTCATGGCCGCGTTATATACACGGAATTTGCTCGATCGAACGGAAAGGGAACGATGCTATCGAGTTGACGCCTCTCAATTTGGATCATGATTTAATTTTGCGAAATATTACTGCTCGCGGCATTAAAATCTCTTTCGTTGGAATTAAAAAAGAATAAATAAAGAAGATATCTAGCTTTTCGGAATAAAAGAAAAATTATTAATGTGTTGAAAATATTTTGATTTCTCGTAAAAGAGCTCGATATTTAATCGGATCCGGTTATTTTGAAAGCTCCTCGTGATTAATCAAAGAGTAGAATCGCGAATATCCCGAGGGGGCGAATCACGCAGACTGGAACAATAGCTCTAGGATCTGTTCGATCGAAATATCTATGCGCTATTAAAATGTATTTACGGGAAGAGCGATAGATGTGCGAACAAATATTTCTACGAGTTCGCATAGCGATGTTCAGTTTCCGCGATCCGGATACTCCGGCAATCAAATTGAAATTGAATCAATAGAAATTGAATTTCCATTAATAATAGGCCGCAGCACGGTAACGTTATTTCCGCTCGGGCTCTCGAAAGCCCGCGAGAAACTCCCCCGTGCTCTCGGGTTCCATCGAATGAGCGCGGCTGCATTTCACGGATACGGCAAATACGATCGGCGCGATAGGATAATCGAACTGTCGAGCTTAGCAGTCGCATTAAACCGCCTGCTTTGAACAATCACCGCTATACTTACAATTGCGGCGATTCGGTGGATTCAATCAGCGTATTCTGTTGATTACGGACATTGAGATAGTTCGGGAATAGTTGCGACGATATATCGTACGTAGTAAAATAAACAATATAATCACGATATATATATATATTTTTTTTTCCTTGCAGAATAATATGAAAATACTTGAAGGCAAATGAAGATCCGTGAATTTTTATAGACGAGCGCCCACCAAAACTCATTTTCCGCGTAAATGGAACGTGAACCGCGAATGTACGTAACCACTGGGATTATCTTTTTTAAATTCCATGAAATACAATCTCGACGAGGAGAGAATAAAATTTGCATCTAATTCCGAATTCGTCTTATCCGCCTCGCTTATTACACGGCACAGTGGCGAGAGTGTTTGTTCAAATTTGCAACGCCTTGAGAGAGAGAGAGAGATACTTTTCGTTTTATCTCCAATGACGGCATTCGTGCCCGTTTTACGGTTGAACGCATGAAATCATATCACTCAAAAAAATGTCTTGCTGATATAGGTAGATTTCTAGGTGTCACAACAAAAATTTATCGCTATTTTTTGTATCTGTTAGAATATTGTCTGTTACATATAGAATTTATAGCAGCAATATTCTAATAATATCTTCTAGAAAATTTAGGTCCCATTGCCAAATGTTAATCACTGCATTGGATAAATATGAGTTTCGATACTACAGCTGGAACGATCTTTGTGAGAAATATAACTGCCAATTATAACTGCAGCATCGAAAAATTGAGAGAAATTGTTTAAAAGAGCTGGATAGATTGGGCGCGTTATACAAATATGTTAGATGTGGGGATTATATATTCATTTGTTTCTTGTCGCTAATTTTTTCTGTGTACCACAGTCAAACTTTATAACAAGTATGATTGGCCTTAACATGGATAGGCGCCACAGAAAAACATTCTTTCTAATTTTCACAAACAGTTCAGATATAAATTCTGTCTCTGTCACTTAGATTGATTAAATGCGAAACATATGCGATATCACAGTATTTGCTAATCATTTATGTACCTCAGTTAATTTTGCGCACCCAGAAAATTTTTGCTGTAGTTGCAATACCACTTTTTTGAGTGATGTGTTGCGCGGATTCATAAAAGAATCAATCGCCGTAATTTCGCATTTCTTGGCGCATCTATTCCTTGTTACTTTACCGTCTAAATCGAAAAGAAACGATATCTTTAAATATAAAGATGGAATTGGATGGTCGTAGTTTCGAAAATATGCTAAATAATGGATTTTTATTAAATCGACGAGAACTTTGCTTCGTCTCCAAATGAGAATCGTACCGTAATCTCAAAGGTAAATTCTGGAAAGGAGTTCACCGGTGGACTACTAAGTATATGATTTTCTTTATGTAGCACGTTCTTATCTCGCCGGAGTTGCGAAGTGGCGGAGATTCCGCACGTTTTGCCGCTAAATTTCGTATTATGACAAAACTTGCGAAGAATAAAATCTAACCGTTTCCAAAATCGTGAATGGTCGTCACGTTGTCGGAGTGTGATACATTCCCAAATTGTACTAACCGAAATAAATTTCTAGATACATATGTAGGCACGACTTTGGCGAAAAGCTGAATCTCTGTTAACGATGAATGTGAGCAGGTTGAAAGAAAGAGAGAACGATTGTATCGCGCTTCGAAAGATTAAAAAGGATTTTCCGAGAGGGAATGATTGTATTTTCCGCAACTCTGTACGCTTTTCATTCGCGTTTTTTTTCGGGAAAGCTCTCCGCTTGTATCTCCGTCGTTATTTCTGTTTCTTGTAGCGAGCAGTAGGGAAAAGTGATTGTTGCCGACAGTCGCGTTGTGCAATCATGGAACATCAAAGCGCCTTCATCGATGTGTTGACCGATGGAACCGAGTAACGGTTCGTTAACTATTGCGCGCTCGCGCACGTTTACTGCAAATTTTCAACTCGTTCTCCGCCGAGTTCCTCTTCGCAGTCGACCCCCTCGGATAAAGGATCGATGTCGTTATGCGCCGCAAGCCTCGCGATAAAACGCGTGGTAAAAAGAACGAGCGATTAAATTGACTGGTAAGCGATTTTGTTAGAAAGCAATGACGTTTTCGTTATTTAGCGAACATGTCAAAAAATTTTGTATAGAAAAAAGAAAAAGAGAAAGAGAGAGAGAGAGAGAGAAGCAACAATTGTTTAATATAAAAATACAGGAATGCTCTGTAAGCATGCTATTTCACAACAGGTCTGTTTATTTGAATGAAAGAAGAATCTCGTTCCATTCGTGATTAAAATCGTGTATTATTTCAAATCAATTGATAATAAATTGAAGCTTTTGAGTTCAGAGGAATTTCGTTTCAAAGAGCGAGCTTAATCCAGAACCGTGTTTAAATACGCCCACTATGGGAGGGAACGCGTCTCGGGGCCATGGAAACTGTAAGAACTTTTAACATAATAAAGGGACGTCCGTCTTGTCTCGGTTCATCGCAAAATGAAATTGCATTCTTGCCAAATGGCGAGGATATAAGAAGTCTTTAACACAGTGCGAATGCTTAAACTTTGTTTTAATATGATAGTTTACAACGTGACTCTATTACTTAGCGATGCTACGCACACGCTCCCTTCAAATCATTTTAGATTTACTGAATATACAGAAGACAAAAACGTGAGGAAAAATTGTTCCAATATCTCTCTAGATGATACAGATTTAAAAGCGAGACTTTTGTAGACGTGTAAAGAAATTGATACGTTTAAATTTTCTGATTGGATTGCTTGATCGAATTCTTCATGAAAACTGCGCCCCCCCCCCAAAGTTTTTTTTTGAATATCTTTTTTACTAGAAGTATTCAAACAAAAATAAAAAAAGTGCATTCATGTGCAAACAATGTGCGTTTGAATAACGTAAAAAAAAAACTATTATTTCTGATATCGGAGAACTTCATCCCTGTCTCAGTTCGTAAAATATATTTAGATCAGCTTGTTTGCGCAAAGAGATAGAGATCGAATGGAGGAAGTTTGAAATTCGCGACAGGAACCCGAGAAAAGTGGACCGCGCAGATTTTTCGGATCTCGGCGTGTAGATTGGGAGAAACTTTTCATTCGCTCGAAGATACGAGAAACGCGTTTCCTCGTCGCCTGGATGCATCGTATAAATGGATCACTCAACTTTCCGCCTTGATAAACTGCTATTTAAGTTCGCGTCTCTCGTCACGCTTTCAAAAGTACGATGAGAAGAAAGTAACACGATGGGACTAACAAAAGTCATATTTCGTAATCCGTGATGTTACGTTGGTCCCGACTTTTCTCACCATCAAACCATGCGACTCGCGAGTTCGATGATTAACCAACTCTTTGTTTATGTTATGTTGAGTCATCGCGTTGCATGGAGATGAATCGAGAATGACTCGTCCGTCACGAATGATCGCGAGCTTCTCACGCCAATTTTGGCGTTGATCGAAATAACAAATTGCTGAATTCCAAACGGCTGCGTTCGCTTCGAAGCGCGAATTTCTCCGGATTAAAAGTTTCCCTTAGCGCGAACTTTCGCGACTGTATCATGAATTAAATATGATTCATGGGGCACAGTCAACGTATTACAAACTTTCTTCTTTACCCGGATGAGACGAGGATCGGATGGAAAAGTCTTTCCGCGAACTACCCTAAATCACTAAAGGTTAAACTTCATCTTGGAGGCAACAGACAAATTTTCCCGTTTGAATCCCTTTAAATACACTGAATTTAATGCTTTTGTCATTCGAACGTCGCATAATTATTAATCGTCATGAATTGCGCTGTCAAGGATATATTTCCTTAGCACCGTAGTTCATTAAAAAACGCGCCAAAATCTGCTAAAAAATTCGTTGGCCTGCGATAGACTAAACATTTATCTTTTTCTTATTCTCGAATCGCATTATTAATTTATTAGATTTTTCAGCCTGGAAATAAAATACAAAATATTTCATGACGCATACTCGACAAACTTTACTTACAAATTCTTTGCGCGATTTAATTAATTTTTCTTCGATTAAACAATAGTAAAAATATTGTTCTTTCGTACTATACCATTTTCAATAATAAAATTTAATAATCGGACTAATGTAAAAGATACATTTATTATTCGGAAAGAAAATTTAAGTGCCCCGAGGGTTAACACATATTATCTCAACCTCGCCCCATTTTTATATTCCAACTTTAATCCTTTTTTCGAATTCCATGGCAGAGAGGAGACATTTCTCCGATTACAACCGCGGGCATTAACCATTGTTTTCCGTTCCCAACGAGAGCCCGGCCTCTCCCTTCCATCCGTGCTCTCCTCATTTGCGTAATGCCCCTTGTTCTCGCTCATTTTCGCGATGCGCGCGAGCGTTTTCATCCCTCGTATTTCCGCTCCTTCGGCAAGGAGGCCCGTTTCTTGCTTCTCGTTGCACTAGCTATTTTTATCCTCTTTCCCAGAACTAATGCACGCCAAAAAATACTCAACGAAAATTGTGACAAAGTAGACTTTGCAAAAAAATGTATGATGTAATAAATATTATTATTTATTAATTTTACATTGCTTATATAATAACGAGACGGAGACATTTATCTTTTCCTGATAAAGATCCTCTCTTTCGAAGGCAATTTCTCAGCGGATTAACTCGCAGTTTACTCGGTGAATGCCGTATTTCTCGCGCTAACATCGAAAAAGGTTTATCCATCCATGTGTGACCGGGATTTGTCGAAACACCGGTCTTTTTCACAGCGATGAGAAACGATAAAACCCATGAGTTACGCTCCCGCGCGAGTCGCTCTCTCGTCGGGGAATGTCGCGTCGGGGATAAAAGAGACGTGCATTATTCAACGGACGTGCGTTTAGCGGAGCATGTTAAACTCGGCGCTCGCGCCCCCGAGCCATCGTGTTTACAAACTGCACGACATAATGCAAACCACGACCAAGCTACGTACAAGGTGGTCCAAAAAGGCACGTGGAGAATATTTACTTTCTAAACGCGACGAAATTCCCCCCGTTGCGACATTAATGATTCAACTCGTGCGCTCGTTGAGCGTATGTATTTCGCCAAAGTCAGTAATTCCATTGTAAAAGAAGTTGCAGAGAATAATTCAATTTTTTATATAAAAAAAAAACGAGCGCCATGTTCTCAGAATCCTATACAGATTTAAAATAGAACAAAGTGTGAGCAATTTTGAAAGGTTTAAAATATCATCAAATATTTACATGATGTACAATATATCGCGTTTTATGCTCTACTTCCTGAGGGAACCGTCTCGTTAATTTCCACCTAAAATAGCGACGCTTTCACGCTTTGTTTCGTAGTTTACAATGCCTCTTTACGCAGTCCGCGTCAACGTTTTCCCAACGTATGGCACTACGTGCGTCCTTCTTTTCGAAGAGCTCTCCCGCGAGATGTATCATGAAAGTTACTTCCCATAAAAGTCAAAACTCCGACACGCGCACAACTACTGCAGAAGTTATATTAAAAGGTTATTTATTAAGAAGTTATATTAAGAAATATTAGATTGCTTTAATATAAAGTATATAGAATACAAAACTCGTAGCGTAATTTCATATCGCACTTTGGAATAATTTATATCCTTTTATACTGTTCTAAAATATATAAATAATTCTCTGGTTTTATGTACATAGGACTATTATATGTATAATACTTTTATTAGTATGAGAGAGATTCAATGATATTTTAAATAAAGTAAATTTAAATAGTACATTGAGTGGGAGGAACAAATTAAAAGTTTCGCGAAAATATGTGCACAGCCGCAGGTCCAATCGTTTCGTAACGCGATTGCCATTATACATTATTAGAGAAACAAGGTATTCGTCGTTATACCTTCCGCCTGTAGGAGAAACAGCCTTTACACTGTTCGTGGATGACGATACCATGCACGAGCTATTATTACAAAGGATCCTTATAGGAAACAAGCTCTTTACTAAACTGCTCGAGTCTTCGCAGCCCTCGAGCGACGCTAATGAAATACCTTACGAATGCCAGAAATTTCAGGAAGCATCGAGCACCTTAATTAAAAGCGATATTTAGCGCAAAAATATCACGTTGCTCTCGCGCAATTATAACGGTCGTAATCTCGTAATTAAGGATTAACAATGGGCAACCGGACCCGGCGGAACATTGTTTCTCGCGAAACGATACGGAATTATCGTAAATGTGATAATATATTTTAAGCAGCAAGAGAAGCGCTTGCGAGGACGGGGGGACGGGGGATAACAAAGGAATATGTATAATACAACAATCTACTAAAATAGATGCGTTGAATGCAAATTTGATAGTTGTCTGGAATTCTCTGCGGCATAGTCTAGAATAAAATTCGATAGAAAGGGAAATCGAATACACGAGCATTCGGACGATGTCGCGAGACATCGGTGCACTTTTCAAAGCATCGACGCGACGCGCGCGGAAAAGGGGATTTTTTTTTTTTTCTTTCCGCAATCGCGATTGACATTTTTGTTCTATTCCGTTTTACTTCCAGCCGTGAATTTCAGAACACCTCCCCCGGGGCCCCTAAAAATGAATTTCACGTAGCGTAACGTCGGTGGTGCATCGACCTCCGACGATCGATATCTGCCGGCAGCTCGAAAAGCGGGGAGAGAGATGAGAAGGGGCACCCGTGAGATTTCAATTTTTATCTTCGTCCCATAAAAATTGTTTATTCGTCTTTCGTACATCCCGCGTGAACCGTTTGTCGCCGATGAGCGAATTTTTTTCGCTCGTATCCGCAACTGGACTTTCCTTCGTGCTGACTGATTTATATCATACATTTCCGAAACGTCATGCGATGCATATATGTATCATATGTGAATATTTGAATATTGTCAGACCGATCAGTTAATCGATGCGAAAGATTTCGTCATCCTATAATAAAATCTTTTACAATAAAGCGGCGTTAGAGACCAATTTTCTATATCATTATTTTTCCTGTCTCTCTTTTCTGATAGTAATTAGATAGATTAACGAGCACTATCATGATGCTTAAAATTCGAGGCAAGAGAGAGGGATCAAATTTATCGTTGTCCAAAAATTTAAGTTTATTGAGCGCATAATCCTGCGACGTAAAATTATAAAATATTGGTTTCTTATGGATCTACATATAAAAGTAATTCTTGATCAATCAGTTTATAAATAATTGATAAATTATCAATGCAATTGTAAATAGAATATAGCTTCCTAATACGTTCTCAGACTTTGACGTACACAATTAAAGTAAATCCTTCTTTAACAGGACGTTTCATATTCTTCGGATTTTTCGCGGTTTGTCTCGATATCTTTCCTGTAAGGAAACGGCGCTTTCGACTGTAATACCACCCGGCGCGACGAACCTTGTCCTTTCCATCGGCCGGAACATTCTCGTCGATTTTTATCGAGGCCTCGGTAACGACGGTATTGAATTTGCGGTCGAGCGAGATGGCTCTTCCGGGTCGGAGGTAGATTCACCGAGCATTATGGAAATAAAACAAGAAAGAAAGAGAGAAAACATTTTCGAAAGCAAGACGAATAGTTGTTGCCGGCAAAATTAATTTTTAAAATTTCCATTCCAAGAAATCAGTAGTCATTTCGCAGATAAGGCAAATTTCATTAAATATCGTGACACAAATTACTCAATTGGTTAATCGTTTTCCCGATCCTGGTCGAATATTCATATACACAATGTTTGCAGTTAAAGATTTAAAAATCTCTAATTTTATGAGAGAAATTTATATGTCAAGTGTCATTTAAATAATTCACAAATTAGAGATGAAGTCTAACAAACTTATACATATCTGTCATTGTGCTCTGTAACTATTATTAATTACACGCAAGAGATTTTACGCAAAATATTTCGACTCGTCTATTAAAATGTCAAAGTCAAGCGTCGCGCCTATAGTCGTTCGAATAAAAAAAAAGAATGACGTATTTGCGCGGCGATTGTGCAGCGACGAAGGATCGAAACGTATATGTGTATGTGTGTGTATGTATGTGTACACAGGACCTTTCTCGCGCAGCTCCCGCTCATATTTCAGAATCCCTTTCTGCCGTTGCACCCTGAAAGAGGTCGCCCACCCTCGCCGCGCGAAAACGAGGACAAAGAGCCATTTTGCCGTAATGCGATATGTCACGTTGCCGTACGAAGGCCGTTCCGTGTAACTGATTTAATCTCGCGTGAAGATTCCTCCGTCGTCGTTCGCCTTGATGAGCGACGCGTAAAAACGGCGAGATGAATTTCTCGTCGAAATCCTTGTCCGTGTCTCGTACGAAAGGAAATCGATTGGAAAAAAGAATAGAAAATTCCGGGTTCGTATAATTTTTTAAATTTCTCAATCCCCCCCCGGAACATCTCAATATTCTCAACTTTTAATTTAAAAGCAGGTCGCAAGAGTCGATCGAAGTTTGATCAACGTGCACTCTAACGTAGTCTCATCATTTTTATAAAAGCGAATACTTTCCGCGAGTGCTTTCTACGAGAAGCTAGGTATCGATGTGTGATTGCAAGATTTATCGATCATATCTGTCGCATTAATCAAACCTGTACAATGTCGGTATTCGCGTATGAAAAGCTTCCGTAAAATCATACCCCGCTGGATCCAATTCGCTCGCTCGCTCGCTCGCTCGCACGCTCGAATAACCGATTTCATTAATCTTCTTACGCCAATGTGATGCCTTTCATCTCCGTTACCCGAACGTTACCACGTCGACTCCTACATTTAGGTCGTTACATACTATACAAAAGCTTCTCCAATGTACGCAAATCTCTCAATGACGATCTAATCAATTTTGTCCAAGCGCGTTATCCACGCGAAGCATTAAATCTCTTCTCTCTCTATCTCTCTCTCCATCGAGATAAGGTCAATATAAAATACTCTGACGTCAAATAATCTTCGTCGTCGATCAATAAACGTTAAGACCCAAGAACATTGTGGTATGGAAGTGAAATTCACGTGCACAAGCACGTCCATACCCTGCGACGGAATGGACGATTCTCTGGCCGGCGGTGCCACGGATATGAAATATGGTTCGCAGTAATGTATACGTCCGAGATACGCGTACCGGAGATATTCGGGGTGGACGAAGCACACGATGCATTATTACCATTGCTTGACATTTGTCTTCGTCAGACAGTTTTTCAGTCTCGCTATTAGTAGCGACGAACAAAACGAGCATCTCGTATGGATACGAACCGAAAGGGATTTTTCATTTAGTTGTGTGAGAACGCTATTCTCTGCCTCATTGGCTAATTACTATTAAAAAACAATACAGATTGCGAATACAATGTTTAAATATCTTGTATAATTCTTGGAAAAATTAGATATTTTTTAATAAGAGAATATAAATAATAAAGATTACTTTAATATAATAGCACACAAATATGAGTTAAAAAAAAAAAAATCTTTAGGCATTTACATCATCATATATACAAGTTTAAAAAATAAAAAATAAAATGATTGTTCTTAGAAACATCTTAAGAAATTTTTTTATACAATGATAGAAAACGAATATGTTAAAAAATAAGAAAATTTGTCATCGAAAACCAGTGCAGCTGCATGCATTTACATAAATATAGAATGATAAAGCTTATATTACCAGTTTCGCAGAAACTATTTATGCTGTACATAAACAGTCTATAAATATATTAATACATTTTCATTTTAAAAACAATGACTTTGTGAAAATTATTCGATACGGATACTTTTGATTTCTTGGAAACGTTTTGGAGACGTCATGCCTTTTGTAAAAGAACTGGCAGATCGATTCGAGGGTTGACTCCGAGATATCGTGGGGTTAGTGTATGTGTTCACAGGCCATTAATCCTGACGAGCACCTCCTATTATATTGTACCGCGAGGATGCTCCTCGGAGGACAAGGATAGCACACGATCGAACGCATCCATCTGACTCTTCCTGGAAGGAGCTTAAGGGTGCTTCCGATCGACTTTGGAAGCCGATAATACGTAAGTAGTTACGCGTGGTTGGTGGCTGTCGAAGAAGCAAGAGGATATCGGAAAACAGGGAAAGATTCTTGAATCTCGATGTACGGCATGCATTATGCACAGAGATACTATACTGAAATACAGTATTTAAGTGGAGATATATATCAGGTATTTATATTGAATATATTTTAACAAATATATTCAGATAAAAATAAACTAATCTCTATTTTAATTTAAATATATAATTTTTTTTTTCGTGACAGTGCATACCTTGCAAAGCTAGTTTTTAAAAACGAGAAACTAGTGTGAAAAATTTATATAAACAAAATCACTGATGTGTTTTATAAAATTCTGCTGTGTGATACTCTCACAGATATGATCATCAAATTATTCCTTTTGTCAAAAGGAGTTTGTAAAAATAACAATAATATCTCGCGAATGTGCACTTTCACCGCGCACTTGAATGGACCGGAAATGCTCTCAGAAGTCAAGCGAAATTCACCGCGGAATGTTCCTTGAAAATTTCATGGGAAATTCGAAAAAAACTTTGATCATTAAGATATAATAATGCTAATTTTTTGCTAATTATAAAAAATTGAAGCACTTTATTACTTTAACATCGTTACGAGGAAAATGTGAATGAATAAATTTTATAATAAATATAAGAATAAAACTTAATTTATCATATTATTTCGAAACATGAAATTCTTTCGTAATTTGAGAATATTGAGTTCGTATTTCTTTTAACGTCGACTATTTCCCTGGATTTAAAAGAGCTAAATGCAAAATTACTGGATATCGGAAATACTGGATGCTTCATTTCGGTTTGCGTGACAGAAGAGGAACAAAAAAAAGGAGATGGAATGCAGAGTTCTTTTTTTCTCATCTGCACTTCTTTCACCTCTTTTAGCCGATCTATATTAAGCTCGTTTTTTTTTCGTCGTTCTCTTTTCGAATCCTTCGTCGAATAATGAATCAAACGATTTCCTCATTGAAAAACACTACAAAAGTATGGAATTACGTTCCAAAGTACCTCTCCTCCATAATTGAAACTCTAAATTGAATTTTTACTTATCACAATGCGTCTCTGCGCATTGAACTGTCGTTGAATAAAATATCTTTTTTGGTATTATCATGCCTCCATATTGCCTTTTAATCCAAACCTTGTTGTGATTCGCGGGAATCGACGCAGTTAAGCGCGTAATTAGAGACACAGTCGCGTTTTGCGAGCGCAGATACCCGTTTGAGCGGAAAACGATGCACGCACATGCGGTTTAAGCGCGAAATTCCCGACTTTAATTACACATCGCGTGCAGTTTCCGGCAGCAAGCTGCGAACTCCGTGACCGCGAACGACATCACATTGACTCGCGTGTCTCTCCGTACGTTGATATTCTGCCAAAATAATGTTCGCGTGTATTCCAAAGGCAAGACCAAAAAGAGATTTCGACGCGCGCCGTCCTATCGTTTCCCTTTTATATGTCCCTTTCTTTCGGATAAAAAGCGAGTCCGAGTCTGACGTACGCGAATCGATATTTCCTATTCGATACCCGATACGCCCCGCTCGGCGATCGTATTGCCGGAGATACGATGCAGTCGTGTGTCAACAGGAAGTGTCGTCTCTCAACAAACAGTCAGCCACACGAGAAACTCGACCGTGTTTCCGCAACGGGAACAAAACTTCTCGTCCTTCGCTGCCGCGGCGAAATGAAGATCCGGAAGAGGTAACTTTCGTACGAACCGCCGGTATTGCCGCAAGTCAGATAAATCGAGAACACAGCTCGAGCCGTACAGAACGTAAAATAAAAACTTTGATACATTTTTTTTTTTTTTTTTTTTTTTTTGCAAAGGAGACGTTAACATTGCGAAATTAGTATTCGAATTCTTCGTGCCTTACACACGTAAAGTATAAAGTAACAGCGTTTATATAAATGATAAAATTTTCAAACAGCAAGTTTCCAGTATATTGTCGCGCACGAAGAAGCGAACGCGATGCACAGGACCGATTTTGGATCATTTTGAATAGGAAAACGAGCGGCTTAAATATGAAGTGCTTACACGCAAGCCAGTCTGAATAACGGCTCGTTTACGCGAAAAGTAGCTACCATTTCCGGCGGGATTACCTGTCCGGGTAATCTGGCAAGAAAATCTTGCGAATTCTATCGGTGCGCCGAAGAATCGCCTTCGATTAAAGGCGAAGAAGTCTAACAGATCAAGATATAAACTAACTGAAATTGGATTACGAAGTAACGGCGAAAGTCGAGTCACGTTCGTTATCGATTTCTAATGAAAACATTTTTGGAAACATCTATCATGTATAATTGTAACTTGCACTCGCAATAGAATACTCAATGCTATTAATCATCTGACTCTAAAGATATATGCGAGATGAATTTTTGTTTTCATCGATTGACGAGGATATAATTGCGAAAATATAAATAGTAAAATTTTTCCACGGTTAAGTCATACATTTTATGTAAACTGTTTTAAAAGGAAAAGGATGTCATAAACAAAATTGCATAAGTTTGTCGCAATGTTTATACGTTGAAGTTATACATTACTGTAACTCTGCAAATAAAGTGGATAATTGGAATATACATCTCAAATAAGTATAACACGAACAGAAATATAGCATTAGTGAAAAGCTTCGCGAAAGTACATTTAAATGAGCAGCTGTCGTCTCGTTGGAAACTTGAAGAAAAAGAAAAATACGGATTAACTCGCTGATTTTTTACATCCGTCGCTACATAATAAATAGTAAAATTTTTCCACGGTTAAGTCATACATTTTATGTAAACTGTTTTAAAAGGAAAAGCATGTCATAAACAAATTGCATAACTTTGTCGCAATGTTTATACGTTGAAGTTATACATTACTGTAACTCTGCAAATAAAGTGGATAATTGGAATATACATCTCAAATAAGTATAACACGAACAGAAATATAGCATTAGTGAAAAGCTTCGCGAAAGTACATTTAAATGAGCAGCTGTCGTCTCGTTGGAAACTTGAAGAAAAAGAAAAATACGGATTAACTCGCTGATTTTTTACATCCGTCGCTACATATAACGATCTCTCCTTCTACGCCTATGCATTTTATGTAAAGCCGAGCTTTTTCAGTGGAAGCCTGGTGTAGTCAAACCGGAGAAAACGCCTCGCATTTACGCTCTTTTAAGCTTTCACAGGTCCGAAAGCCGGCGGAGGGGTCAAAGAACTCTAATGCGACTCGCATTAAGCGACGAACTAAAAGACGCATCTACCTAGCATCTTTGCAATCTTATTAAAGTTCTCGTTGCTGCCGGCTTAAATGCAATTGCAAATTATACCAAGCAAGAAGCAAATTGTATAAGTCAAATAAATGTTGTTTTTTTTTTCTAAATTTTTCTTTTTCTCGAATGTCAAGTACAGATGCAGCGGATATTCCTGGAAACAATGACCGATGAAAAACCCGATTGCTTGGACTTGGACAATATCAACGTCGAGGAACGAAAACGGTCTTTCACAAGTCCCACGATGTACCGTGTGCTGCAAGAAAGAGTCGCTGTTAGGTATACGGCTGTCATCTTTTCCCTTCCCACCGAGAATCTTTAAAAGGACCGTCGGGCAGGATCCGTTTGTGCGTGCTAGCATTTGTGGAAATACCGGGCAGGTCTCTGCCAGCAGGTCATCCACCGTCTGTCGCTGGAACTCCTTTGTTGTGACGACTATGACTAGTCGAACTGGAAAAAGATATTCGCCGAACCGGCAACGTTCTTCGGGGATAATAGCACCTTATGCGAACAACCGACGATGATGAATGAAAAAACGGAAGAAGATAAGTAGACGGCATTTAGATGACACTATGCATCGCGTGTAATCATATAAAATAAAATCTTGTTTATGCTTTTAGTTACGCGTCCGATTGTTGCTTCGGTACTAAACCGATCGTGTATTAATCGTATACGCAGATCATTTTGATTTTCTCGCTATCTGTTCGTTATTACTATTCTATGAGCATAAATCGAATTTCTGAATCGAAAAATGTTTAGCAAAAAGGTGCAGCGGCAGTTTTGCAGAAATCTGATTACACGCGATTACAATCTACAGTACAACGTTGGAAACTTTTTCCGGAGGAGACGTCAATGGGAAACCACCGGACTTTTCACCGGCGTATCTTCGCTTTCTATCAGTTTCACGATAGCAAAGCGCGACTCGCGTATCTCACGAGAAGTTTACCCTTTTGCGCTAACGGCTCTCTTTGCGAATCATGGATATTATCTCTTCTGTTAGCAATTTAGATACGCAATAGAAATTTTTGCGAGTTCTAGCAGGAGAGATAACGATCCTTCAACGAAGCATCAATACTCACGGTATAGTCGACTAATGAAGGCACTAGTAAAAGCTTAACGATCCCGTTGCCTCTGATTCGTAATAAATATATTTAAGGAGTATTTTCGCGATATATATTATGATGTTTGTAATTACGATATCGTGCAGATCTCACTATTGATCACTATTGATAATGAATCTTGAATAAGAGAATTTACCTTCACAAAAAGAGATTCTGACGCATTTGACATCGAATGCAATTTCTTTAATGACCTCGTCGAATTGACAGCCTGATGCTGCTCCCGAAAGAAAAAAACGCGACCATTGTTTAGTCTGAAAACGGAGCATTTTGCACCTGGTGCATTAATGACGACCTTGGCTTACCCCAGCCGGCCGAGGTGAAGAGTAAACCGGATCAGCTGTCGCACCTGTCAAAATTTGTAATTTAATTTCATCGTTCCAGTTCCATCGTACGACCATTGTTTTCGCTACGACAGCAAAATACCCAGCCGCGAAAGCGTATGCATATCAAATACTCTACATATATAACACTGATTTCTTTACATAGCACGAGTATCACGTCGGCATAAAACGAAAATTCGACAGCCATTATTTTCGTGCCAAATATCATATTGGAAAAGACATAGTTATTATATGTGAAACTCCATTTTGCTTTTAATATCTCACGAGAAAACTTCAATATCGGTAAACGTAACAATGCGCGTCGAATTTCCATATGATATGACATTGCAAGTCCGAACTCGGATCGCATCGAATTCCGAGGACGAATCCCCGCGGGAATGGGCGACGACTTTTCTGAGGGAAGATGGGGAGGGCGGGAGGAGGGGGAGGTACGTGAGAATTAATTTGCGGCCGGGCCCGGGCACTCGCTTGCCCAACTCTCGGCCAACTATCGCGTGGTGGCTATACGCGCGAGGTTCAATGTGGCACAATTCGCAACTCCGACAAAGCCTACTCGTATTAACGTGCCAGGATAGAATTTGCTAACTGCGAATCGTTTCGTACATATCTCCGCGGTCCGTGGGGATCGATACGGTCGCCATGACGACGCGGGCTCCTCTCTCTCTCTCTCTCTCTCTCTTAGTGTATATTCTCTTTCTTTCTCTCCTGAAATCCCTGCAACCGCCACTTTTCTACTTTGTTCCCTTTTCGTCTCCTTCTTCGGTTTTGAATCTTTGTCTCGCTAACTTTTTACCCGATTCAGTTTGCACAATTGTATTTTTTTATTTTTCTCGTGGATAGTAATTATTGAGATTACGAGACGGGAAGACTACGTATATGATGAGTCTTAGGAATGATTTCGATGACGTAAGTTTCATAAATCCGAATCATCGTGCATTGCGCGTACGATTGCTTCCCTATGGTAGTATTGCTTCCTCAAGCGAGTTATTCGCGAGATAAGCTCGTACATCGATTTTCTCATACAAATAGATGGAATCTAATAGGAATAGTGGAATCTCTCAATTCAGAATATATAATCTAAAGCATTATAGATGGACGTACGAGAATGTTATCTCCACAAAGCCGTTATCCAGTTTACCGCCGATATTACTCGTATTGCACGATCTTATTAACATCGCAAGTCATAAAACCCGCAGAGGCGATATGTGTGCGTCGTATACACGCGTATAATATATTCAGATGTGAGAGGTTGCCCGCTCTCTTTCATATTGTCCCGACTTAATTAACAGTTTTCCTATTAAATTAAATTCACGGGCTACCGAAGCATGCACGATGCTCGATGGTTAACAAACGTCTACCCGACTACTTGTTTCAATTATTTTGTGCGAAATTATATTCGAGAATTATTAAGTGTATCACACGATATCTGAAAATAACGATGTAGCGATTGCATGAAGTATAATCGTGTAATGTGACGCAGAAATATAAAATTAATATTCCTCATTATGAGAATTATTTTCCGTATTACAAATTCGAAATCTGATCGCATGTCAATAATCGAAGAAAAGCTCATCTCAAGCTATTTGTACTTGAACGATCGTGCGGTAAAGGTGATGGAAATCGGGGAAACGGAGGGACGATGAGACCAGGCATCGCTCAACGAGCTTTGCTCCAAATGAGATCCAGTTCGTTTCCTCCACCTTCCGTCAAACCTAGCCAATTTATCGCGAATTTATTCCGACGATGACAATGAGAATTCTCCATCAGCAAGTTTGCGTGAATGTATTAAGAAACCGATTAATAATATTGATGATTGATAAAATATAATGTGTATAAAAAAATTAATATATGTTAAAAACTCTACAACATTAAAATCTAAATTAAATTTATATCGCATTAAGTATAAATAAATCAGTAAACTAAAGAAATATGTTTTGTGTCAATTCTATTTAAAGAAATTTTCTCTCTTTTTCTTCGATTTCCATAAAATGGCTCTTACTTTATCTAAAGAGTAGAACACACGATTAATTTCATGAATGATTAAATTTTCCCGAGCGAGTGCATCTCTTTTTCGATGCGAGACTTTCTTCGGTCTGTCAATTTAAACGCGTCAAAGAACGTTTTCGTTTGTTAGTATAATGAGGAAAAAAAATACGCGATCCTCTCTCCATCGCATCCTGTATATCGCAAACTGAAGAACGAAGAGACAATGGTACACGCTCATACAGATACTTCTGTGAGTAGGGAATATATTGTTCCGACACGATCGAATTCCTTTTCAGCTCAACCGAATAGGCTGTTTCCTCTCGATTTTGACGACATTCTTGCAATTGTTCGCGCTCTACTGTCATATTACGATAATCGTAGAATAAACAATAAATAAATTTAAAAAAAACGTACGCTGCCAAAAATACGAAAATTTTGGAGAATGTCATCGGTTTATCATAATCGCATAATTTTAATAAAACTCAATATTGTCTCGAGATATAAACTTCAATATAAAAATTTCAATTTCTTTTATAAGACATCCTACATAAATTTGTTTTTAATTTTGACAATTCGAGTTAATTAGTTTAGATCTAAATAAATCCGAAACTCGGTTAAAGTTAGTTTCACAATTCGAAAGAAGTTATGGCATTATTTATCGTAACGTCTTCATAACAGAATACAGAATGTATATCGTGCCATTATGTATATCATATTACGTAAACGACTTTTGCTATGTTGCTTTCGACAGAAAATGTGACGTATAATACGACCCAAGGGCGCAAACGACGGAAGTAAAATGTAAATTTCCCACGTGTATACCGGAAAGATTTAAGAAACTGTTCCCGCTTTCACCATATAACGGCGAGCGAGGCAACGTACAGTATAATCGTACGATTCGTTGTTGTCCCCGCCGACCATAACGTTTCTTTAATAATTTATCTCGCGCCGTAGCCCACATGCTCGCCCGTTCTTTTATTAAGCCGTGAATTAATTCTTTCAAATTCAACTCTCCCATTACAGTCTTTATATTGCAACCAGGCCCGACCAGGACCATAAAATTTAAATGCAGCGAGTAGGAAGTCGAGGCGCAGCTGCTCGAAAATGTAGGAGGCAATGACTCACGAGAAATCCGAATCGCCATGACTGGCCGATGTGTGTGTATGGGGGGAGGAAGAAATATTCGTAAATTAAAAGACTCATCTTAAAAGAGAAACAGCGGGTGTCCGATGAAACAATAGATTAAAACTCCCTAATATGTGAAATGGTCGTAATATAAAATACAAGAGAAATTGTAATAGGAAAAGTGTTTACTATTATTGACCATTTAAATTTCACAATAATCTGTCACGCCAATATTTTTCGAAAATTAAAATTTATTTATGCGATTTGCTTGTTTTCGTGTGTTCTTGTCAATTTGTTTTATTTCTCATAATTACGCGTCTCTTTTAGATACCTTCAATTATTTCTACTATACAGGAAATCGTATGTGACGAATGCTGACAGCGAAAACACATTGTGTGACTCATGCGTGAGAAGACTACTACGAAGCAATCTTTAGGAAGACGCGGTGATTCAGAAAACTCCTTGAAATTCTTTTCCATCCTCTGGCAAAGAATTACTTATGAATCAACGTAGTTGCATCTCGTACAAATGGAAATTCCGAGCGCCATAGTTTCAGTTATAACGGCCTCGACTTCGTTCAGTTATCATAATATGTGTAGCCTCGGTCAAAGTAGTTAATTTACAAGAGAAAAAAGAGAGTGTTTGTGTGTGCGTGAATGCCATTATATATTAATTTCTTTTTTCTTCATAATAAATTATAGAATATGCATTGTGGCCAAGGGAAGAAAATAGAATATTTTAGAATAATCGATTTATATGTTTTCCTTCGTACACAGTAGTACAGTTTCTGCTAATAAATAGCGACATGTTTTTTATGACCATTGAATGATAATAAAACGCAATAAAGTAATATATTTAGGTAACAATAAAGTAATATGATATACAGACTTTGCACTACACATATGCTTTTTCGAAAAAATATCAAAGTGTCAAGAAAGACTATATACTCCCGTCTCTCAGCCAAACTTACGAGATCCCACCAGCCTGTGTCAATACCAATTTTCTCGTTGCAACGTTCGCACAATCCTATATCCACATCATCGCTAGAACATCGTGAAAATATACCCTCGATCGACCCGCGTGTTCGTACCGGGCACGCTTTTCATTTTCCCATCGAACCTATTATATTTATTCGTTCGCTATACAAAATATAAAAGGAGTAATCACGATTTCCATCAAATATGAATATCCAGATATTAGAAACTATTTGGAAAAGCCATAGAACTCTATTATAACAAAATTCTGAAAATGGTGCAACTGCCAATTTTATAGATGGAATAAATTCATAAAAACACAGTAGCGACTTTGTTCGTGGTCATGGAGATAGATGTTAATAATTTAATAACCATTATATTATTTAAAAAATGGGATATTGATCTATAATTGTAACTAACTCTTTTGCCAAATATTTTCGAGTATGTCGCATAATATCAAAAGATATTACAATTTGCATGGAAAATAAAGCTGACTAAATTATAGAGATTACAGTGATAGATCTCATCAAAAAGATGCTTTATTATTTTGGAAAATATAATACCGACGAAATAAATGATTCATGTGTGGGTTTCGGAACTCGTCAAACTCCGCAAATTGAATGTGCGCGATCGAATTGATCGTCGCTCGCACAAAAACGACGCGACATTTTCCCGCTCGTTAAACGCATTTTATTTTTCAGCGTCGACGAAACACCTGGACGGCCAGTGACCCCGTTCTCGCGAGATTAAAATTTATGCCAGAGCCTGCGTCGCGCCGTTCTCGACCTGCACCTGCCGCCGTCGAGCCGCGCTATAATCTTATCGAACGACGTTGATCCGCTCCAGCCCCCGGTCGTTGCCACCGTTATTGTAGTAGGTCGGAATGGATTTCGCCCTACGCACACTCGCGTGTAGTTTACACGGCGTACAATATGCATTATGCAGGAGAATCTCCGATTTTAATCCTAGGAATATCTCCAGACCGATATTTCACATGCATTTCTAAATCATATATAATCTATTTTTCTCTCTCTTTCTTTTAATTATTAACTTTAAATCCACCTAATTCTCAGATTTAATAAGATTTAAATTGTTAATTTGGCAAGAAATCTAACGATCAAACTTAGCTCAACAATTTTCTTAGTGATAAATTCTTAGATAAATTTGACGTCGTTCAAGAAAGTTAAGGAAACGATACTAAAACTGATCACAACTGTGTAAAGAGGATCAGCGTTGTATTGTGTTGTCGCTGCGACTGGTTCTTGTAAGTCGCGACGAAGTCACAGCTGATTCCGTAGCCCGTTCGCGTTAACGCGTCGCCACGCTAAGCGTTACTGCGAGTATTTTTAGTGCATCGAGTAAACTAAACGAACAGGATGGACGCAAGACTGCTCTTAACGAGAAACGCGTTTCGTTCAAGATCCATCTCTGTATCTTTTTTATTATTACCCTTTTAACATTTTATATATTCTTTTTGACTGTGTTATTTGTGTCTTAGTTGACAAAAAGCAAAGAGTGTCTCACATTTTCCTTGATTACTTAGTCAATTTGAAGTCGCTTCTTTATTATTAAAAATTTAGAAGAAAATTCTTCATTTTTAATTGCTTATAACTCTCAAGGTTTAATGATCGACATTCTCGTCGAAGAAATTTGTTAAAGACTCCGCAGATCAAAAGATATATATGATTGATGCGAGATATTTTATAATTATCATTATCATTAAGTTTCAATTCATAATAATTACATTACATCATCCATACCTTATTATACACCGTCACATAAAATAAATTAATGATTAACTAACTCGTCTATTGATAATAGTGTGTATGTGTGCGTGTAAAGAGCTGTACTGAACAGGACTATCTAGGTAGATTAAATGTGTTTTTTTGCAAGCGCCATCAACTCGTATATATCCTTTAGTGCCTGATGTTTTCTCAGAAACGAACCGCAATTCAGTCCTTCATTGGACTAAATCGCCCGCGCAATTAGCCGACCCTAAAAGGGCTAAGGTCGCGTAATGCCACTTACTGTAAATGCTCGCTTCTTTCGTATCCTCCTGCGTGGAATTTATCCGAGAAACAATGTCATTATTCGCATGATGGCTATCTGATACAGCGAAAGGTTGTTATACTAGAGGAATCGTAATACACTCATGAAAATTCGATATAACTGCGGTTAGTCGTTCGCGGAATCTAACTCATATATCGCCATATATGTTGTCCTAATACATGCTATTTTATAAGAAAAGAAAGAGCAATTTCACGCATACCTTGAAAATATCGATATGTCAGAATAAATAATAATTCATGTGTAAATTCATTTATCAATTTCGCTTTTCAATCAATATTAAAACGTCAATATTCTCTTTAATAATTAATATTTCGGAGTTAATATGTATAAACCGTATAATATTGTTCGCATGTAGATATCCTGGGGGAAAATAGTGAAACAATCTATTGTCCCCTCGAATGTCCGCGAGCAAGCGAGGAATCCGAAAGGAGAAGTAAATTCTGCACGTCGGACCGGCCCGTTATTTATTATCGTAGCTGGTGCCTTTTATTCCCGCACATTCGGCGAGACTTCGTGAATAAGCGATGCCGTTTTCACGCGTGCCTAAGCGCACGAATTTACATAACGACGTAAGCGCGATCGACGCCAGTGAAAACGGCCACAATATGGACAGCCATCGTGGATGTTCGCAACAACACGAATGATGCAATTTGACTATTTGAAGAGATGGAGAGAAAGTCTTGCTCATTCATAAAATAATATATATTCCTTCTTCATAATATTATTATAAATCAATTGAAGATTTATTTCTATATACGTTATACATATACATGTTCCCGAATGAATTGCATGCGACATGCCTTGAATCTTCACGCAAATTAAAAAAAGCAACAACGGCAAATTTTCTGTTTGTCGTGAGAAACGCTACACGTGCGCGGCTCAGACAGCCAAGACTTTTCGCGTTTAAGTTCGAAGGAGCAATCACTTATTCATAGCGTGAGCACGCGAGCGAATTTCTACTGCCGACGCGACGATAGCCAGTCGACATCGATTTGTTCTCGAGAAAATGGAGGGAAAAAAAGGGAATATTTACCAATCCATATATATGATAGAGGATATATTCAATTGAATTAATATCAGCCATTTTATGAATTTTTATGAGATAACTGCTTTTATATACATATA